>NC_048587.1:58174473-58179473 GCF_013265735.2 Oncorhynchus mykiss
CTATGTACACATAATATGACATGTCTTTATTATTTTGGAACAGAGGAGTGGAGTGGAACGGAGGAGAGGAGCGGAACGGAGGAGAGGAGCGGAACGGAGGAGAGGAGATTCTTCGAAAGCCATGGGGCTGAGGAAGGAGGAAGACAGAGAGGTCAGGGAAGTGAGGGAGGGTGAAGAAAGATGGAGGGATGGAGCGCGGGATGGAAGATGTGTGTCGTGTAGGACGAGGCAGAGCATGTTGCGGGAGAGAGCTACTCTTGTTATGTCATTTATTACATTCTTACTCCTGTATTTATTTCGTAACAAGCTGCAATTTGATTTGTATGTTTATGCCTCCCAGTTATCTTCTGACAAAAGAGTAATCTCTCTCCAAATGATAGGGTTCAGAAAATTGTACAGTCTCTTTTTCACAGAGACATTTAAACACAATAGAAGACCTGTGAGAGAGCGAGAGAGATTTGGGAGGGAGAGGAAGAGAGAGAGGCTTGGGAGAGAGAGATGCTTGGGAGGGAGAGGGAGGCTTGGGAGAGAGATTTCACTTTTATTTATTATCTATTTCACTTGCTTTCCCATGCTTATAAAGCCCATTGAATTGAGAGAGAGAGAGAGAGAGAGAGAGAGAGAGAGAGAGAGAGAGAGAGAGAGAGAGAGAGAGAGAGAGAGAGAGAGAGAGACAGAGAGAGAGAGAGACAGAGAGAGAGAGACAGAGAGAGAGAGAGACAGAGAGAGAGAGACAGAGACAGAGAGAGACAGAGAGAGAGAGAGAGAGAGAGACAGAGAGAGAGAGACAGAGACAGAGAGAGACAGAGAGAGAGAGAGAGAGAGAGAGAGAGAGAGAGAGAGAGAGAGACAGAGAGAGAGAGACAGAGAGAGAGAGACAGAGAGAGAGAGAGACAGAGAGAGAGAGACAGAGACAGAGAGAGACATAGAGAGAGAGAGACAGAGAGAGAGAGACAGAGAGAGAGAGAGACAGAGAGAGACAGAGAGAGAGAGAGACAGAGAGAGAGAGAGAGAGAGAGAGAGACAGAGAGAGAGAGAGACAGAGAGAGAGAGACAGAGACAGAGAGAGACAGAGAGAGAGAGAGAGAGACAGAGAGAGAGAGACAGAGACAGAGAGAGACAGAGAGAGAGAGAGACAGCACAGCTCTACTAGACCAGGCCCAACACAGCACAGCTCTACTAGACCAGGCCCAACACAGCACAGCTCTACTAGACCCGGCCCATCACAACACAGCTCTACTAGACCTGGCCCATCACAACAAAGCTCTACTAGACCTGGCCCATCACAACACAGCTCTACTAGACCTGGCCCATCACAACACAGCTCTACTAGACCTGGCCCATCACAACAAAGCTCTACTAGACCCGGCCCATCACAACACAGCTCTACTAGACCCGGCCCATCACAACACAGCTCTACTAGACCCGGCCCATCACAACGCAGCTCTACTAGACCCGGCCCATCACAACACAGCTCTACTAGACCTGTCCCATCACAACACAGCTCTACTAGACCCAGCCCATCACAACACAGCTCTGACCACTACTCCAGGGTCGGCCAGAACACTGCCCTTCAGGGAAGTAGACCACATGATGCAGTCCACACCATGTATCAATTAGATCGTCAGCCTACATATGCTGAGGTAACCTCTGGCAGAAGACCCCTAGAACAATCAGAGATAGGAGAGGTGCGCCAACTACTGCAACTAATATGCAGACTACTGAGCTAGACAGTCCCTTTAATTCACACACGGGCACGCACGCGCACACACACACACACACAAACACACAGGGTTGCAGATTGCACATAACATAAGTACAATGCAATCTTATTCCATTCTTATTCATTTGTTTACAAATATTCCTAAATGTATTGACACCGGTATTATAATAATTATTATATGTAATGGTGTGTGTGTGTGTGTGTGTGTGTGCGCGTGTGTGTGTATGTATGTATGTATGTGTGTATATGTGTATGTGCATGTATGTGTGTATATATATATATATATATGTATGTGTATGTGTATATATATGTATATATATATGTATGTATGTATGTGTGTGTGTGTGTATGTATGTGTGTGTGTGTGTGTGTATGTATGTATGTATGTATGTGTGTATATGTATGTGTATGTATATATGTATGTGTATGTATATGTATATGTATATATATATGTATGTGTATGTATATATGTATGTATATGTGTATGTATGTATGTATATATATGTATATGTGTATGTATATATGTGTATATGTGTATATATGTATGTATATATATGTGTATGTGTGTATATATGTATGTATATATATGTATATATACATATTTTATTTTTTTTGTTTTTTTCGATGTACTTTACTCAAACCAGTGAATATCACTTATTATAAATGAGATCATTAACTATCAGCTCTTGGAATATCCAGGGCCTATACTCTTCACATTTTGGTTATAAAACAACTAATCCAGAATTGATTAAAAACATCAAGGGACAGGACATCATAATCCTACTGGAAACATGGTGTCGTGGAGACATAGATACTCAGTGTCCCTCAGGCTATAGAGAAAGTTTACTACCATCAATCAAACATAAAAATGTTAAACGGGGCCGAGACTCAGGTGGAATCATCATTTGGCATAAGCAGGACTTAGCACTGAATGAAATGAAAAAAGGTACCACTCACATTTGGCTAAAACTTAACAAAGGTACAATCTATTGTGACAATGATGTATACATATGTGCAGCTTATGCTCCTCCTTCAGATTCATCATATTATGATGATCAGTTTTTTGACAATCTCCAGACAGAAATCATTACATTTCAGGCGCAGGGTAAAGTGCTTCTTTGTGGAGATTTCAATGCAAGAACAGGTTCTGAGCCTGACTACACTGATGCGGGAGGTAACCACCACATATTTGGACACCCCTCCTTGTACAGTAGCCCTATTATAAATAATAGAAACAGTCCTGACCAAATACTGAACAAAAATGGAAAAGAGTTAGTACATCTCTGTCGAGCCTTAGGCCTGTACATGCTTAATGGTAGAATCAGAGGGGACTCTTTAGGTCAGTTTACTTACTGCTCAGCTCTTGGGACAAGTGTAGTCGATTATGCCATCACTGACATTGACCCCTCCTCCATTAGTGCATTCACTGTCAGACCACAGACACCATTGTCAGATCACAGTCAGATCAACGTGTTTCTGAAGAAATTAACCGGCAATATTCATTCAAAAAAACAGCCCAATAAACTTTACAACATAAACCAATCGTTCAGATGGGCTCCAAACAGTGCAGAGGCATTCATTGAAACATTGAACTCAAATGAAATGATGAACTCTATACAGTTTTTCAATAACTCACAGTACCAAAACAATAAAGATGGTGTCAATTCAGCTACCCAAAACATCAACTGCATATTCCAAAAAGCAGCATCGAAAGCAAATTTGAGAAAACCAAAGCAATGCAACATCAGAAGCAAAAATCAAAATGTTTCTGACAAATGGTTTGATAATGAATGTAAAACAATTAGAAAACACCTAAGACAAATGTCAAACAAAAAACATAAGCAGCAAAACAACCCAGAGCTACGATATGAATACTTTGAAACTCTGAAACAGTATAAACAAACACTGAAATGCAAGAAATTGAATTATACCAACAAGACACTTGATGAAATTGAAAACGCAATTGACCAAAATCAGTTCTGGGACATGTGGAACAATTTAAGCACAACAAAGCCACAAGAATTAGCCATACAAGATGTAGGAATTTGGAAAACTTACTTTGATAATCTATACAAAAACATCCCACAAAAAGACTTAAACCAGAACCAATTAGAAATTAAAGAAAAATTGAACATCCTGGAATCAGTCATTAAAAACAACCAAAATCCATTAGATTACCCAATAACCCAACAAGAACTAAATGAAAAGCTAAAATCTATTAAATCAAAAAAGGCTTGTGGTGTAGACAACATCAGAAATGAAATGCTGAAAAACAGCACACCTGAGTTGCAAAATGCTGTGCTTAAATTGTTCAACATGGTTTTAACTTCTGGCTGCTTCCCTGATGTCTGGAACCAGGGGCTCATCTCCCCTATCCACAAAAGTGGAGACAAATCAGACCCCAATAATTACAGGGGAATTTGCGTCAACAGTAACTTGGGAAAGATTTTCTGTAGCATTTTGAATTCAAGAATTCAAACCTTTCTTCAAGAAAAAAATGTAATAAGTAAATGTCAAATTGGCTTTCTCCCTAACCATCGCACTACTGACCATATATACACCTTACACACACTAATTAATAAACACGTCCACCAAAAAAAAGAGGGCAAAATCTTTGCTTGCTTTATTGACTTTAAAAAAGCATTTGATTCGATTTGGCACGAAGGGCTATTCTACAAAATTCTACAAAGTGGGCTTGGTGGTAAGGTGTATGACTTAATAAAATGTATGTACACAGAAAATAAGTGTGCAATAAAAATCAAAAACCAAAGAACAGAATTTTTTTCACAATGTCGAGGTGTGAGACAAGGCTGCAATTTGAGTCCAAATCTTTTCAACATTTATATCAATGAATTAGCAGACATGTTGGACCAATCTCCAGCCCCAGGACTCACACTATTTGACACAGAGGTGAAATACCTGCTATATGCTGATGACTTGGTACTTCTATCACCAACCAAAGAAGGTCTTCAACAAAACATTAATATTCTGGAGCAATATTGCCATAATTGGGCCCTGGCAGTAAATTTCCAAAAAACTAAAATCATGATTTTCCAAAAAAAACCCAGATGTCAGAAACAAAAATGTAAATTCACCCTGAACAACACCTTAATTGAACACACAAAAAATTACACCTACCTTGGTCTGACCATATCTGCATCGGGAAACTTTAATATGGCAGTGAAGGCACTCAAAGAAAAAGCCCGCAGAGCAATGTATGCAATAAAAATGAAATTATTCAAAATCAACATCCCAATTAGAATTTGGACTAAAATAT
>NC_048587.1:58184473-58271973 GCF_013265735.2 Oncorhynchus mykiss
TAGGGTGTGTTTGTGTTTGTGAACAGAGCCCCTCTCTCTCTTTCTCTCTCTTGCGCCATCTTTCTCTCTCTCTCCCCATCTTTCTCTCTCCTTCTCTTTTTGAAGGAGTCATGTGCAAGTGTTGTATTAGGAAAATATTTCACCATTGAGGTGCCAGGACAGAGAAGAGCTTGGACTGGGCTGAGCAGGATCTTCCCTCCTGTACGGGTAGTTGGGCCAAGAGACCAGAGTTGACAGAACAGAGTGCTCGGGTTGGGTGTGTAGGGTTTGAGCATAGCCTGGTAGTGAGGTGTAGGTAGGGAGGGGCAGTTCCTCTTGCTGCTATGTAGGAAAGCACCATAGTCTTGTGGTGAATGCAATCTTCGACTGGAATCCAGTGGAGTGCCACTATATAGGGAATAGGGAATCGGAATCCTATATAGGGAATAAGGTGCCATTTGAGACACAACTAGACCGACCAAGGTATTAATGAAGGCTCATCAAACCATATTGGATTCATATATATTATGAATGGGGCAGATGGCTGGGGGGGAAGGGGAAGGGATGCTGTATAGTACAGAGCAACAGAGAGAGAGGTGGGCTTGGATTAATCCTGTTCTGTTCAGATAATCCTCACACAGAGCACCATTTACTGTATATAGGAAGTTGTCCTATTTGTGTATAGCTATCTGGTAAGAAATGGAACTAATATATGTTCATCCGAATCAAATGAGACATTTTTTAAATGGTTTTATTTAACCAGGTAGGCTAGTTGAGAACAAATTGTCATTTTCAACTGTGATATGGCCAAGAAAAAGCAAAGCAGTGTGACACAAACAACAACACAGAGTTACACATGGAATAAACAAATATACAGTCAATAAAACAATAGAGAAAGTCTATAATCAGTGTGTGCAAATGAGATAGGATAAAGGGGGTGAGGCAATAAATAGGCCATAGTGATTAAATAATTACAGTATGGCAAATTAAACACTGGGGTGATAGATGTGAAGAAGATGAGTGTGCAAGTAGCGATACTGGGGTACAAAGGAGCAAAATAAATAAAATAAATAACAATATTTTTTCTATTTCACCTTTATTTAACCAGGTAGGCTAGTTGAGAACAAGTTCTCATTTACTACTGCGACCTGGCCAAGATAAAGCATAGCAGTGTGAACAGACAACAACACAGAGTTACACATGGAGGAAACAATAAACAAGTCAATAACACAGAAAAAAGAGAAAAAGAGTCTATATACATTGTGTGCAAAAGGCATGAGGAGGAAGGTGAATAATTACAATTTTGCAGATTAACACTGGAGTGATAAATGATCAGATGGTCATGTGCAGGAAGATATACTGGTGTGCAAAAGAGCAGAAAAGTATATCAATAAAAACAGTATGGGGATGAGGTAGGTAAATTGGGTGGGCTATTTACCAATAGACTATGTACAGTTGCAACGATCGGTTAGCTGCTCAGATAGCAGATGTTTGAAGTTGGTGAGGGAGATAAAAGTCTCCAACTTCAGCGATTTTGTCAATTCGTTCCAGTCACAGGCAGCAGAGAACTGGAACGAAAGGCGGCCAAATGAGGTGATGGCTTTAGGGATGATCAGTGAGATACACCTGCTGGAGCACGTGGGTGTTGTCATCGTGACCAGTGAACTGAGATAAGGCGGAGCTTTACCTAGCAAGGACCTGTAGGTGACCTGGAGCCAGTGGGTCTGGCAACGAATATGTAGCGAGGGCCAGCCGACTAGAGCATACAGGTCGCAGTGGTGGGAGGTATAAGGTGCTTTAGTAACAAAACGGATGGCACTGTGATAAACTGCATCCAGTTTGCTGAGTAGAGTATTGGAAGCTATTTTGAAGATGACATCGCCGAAGTCGAGGAACGGTAGGATAGTCAGTTTTACAAGGGTAAGTTTGGCGGTGTAACTGAAGGAGGCTTTGTTGCTTAATAGAAAGCCGACTCTAGATTTGATTTTAGATTGGAGATGTTTGATATGGGTCTGGAAGGAGAGTTTACAGTCTAGCCAGACATCTAGGTACTTATGGTGATGAGGTAGTTGGATGGGCTATTTACAGATGGGCTATGTACAAGTGCAGTGATCTGTGAGCTGCTCTGACAGCTTGTGCTTGAAGCTAGTGAGGGAGATATGAGTCAGTTAGTTCCAGTCATTGGCAGTAGAGAACTGGAAGGAAAGGCGGCCGAAGGAAGAATTGGCTATGGGCGTGACCAGTGAAATATACCTGCTGTAGCGCGTGCTGCAGGTGGGTGCTGCTATGGTGACCAGTGAGCTGAGATAAGGCGGAGCTTTACATAGCAATGACTTATAGATGACCTGGAGCCAGTTGGTTTGGCTACAGATATGAAGCAAGGGCCAGCCAACGACAGCATCCAGGTCACAGTGGTGGTAGGTATATGATATGGGGCTTTGGTGACAAAACAAATGGATCCGTGATAGACTGCATCCAGTGTATCACGTTAAGTTTTGGAGGCTATTTTGTAAATGACATCTCCGAAGCCAAGGATCGGTAGGATAGTCAGTTTTACTAGGGTATGTTTGGCAGCATGAATGAAGGATGATTTATGTGAAATAGGATGCCGATTCTAGATTTAATTTTGGATTGGAGATGCTTAATGTGAGTCTGGAAGGAGAGTTTACACTCTAACCAGACACCTAGGTATTTGTAGTTGTCCACATATTCTAAGTCAGAACTGTCCACAGTAGTGATGCTGGACGGGTGGGTATGTGTTGGCAGCGATCGGTTGAAGAAAATGTATTTAGTTTTGCTTGCATTTAAGAGCAGTTGGATGCCACAGAAGGAGAGTTGTATGGCATTTAAGCTCGTCTGCAGGTTAGTTAACACAATGTCCAAAGAAGGGCCAGAGGTTTACAGAATGGTGTTCTGTGTAGAGGTGGATCAGAGAATCACCAGCAGCAAGAGCGACATCATTGATGTATACAGAGAAAAGAGTCGGCCAGAGGATTGAACCCTGTGGCACCCCCATAGAGACTGCCAGAGGTCCGTGACAACAGGCCCGATTTGACACACTGAACTCTGACATAGAAGTAGTTGGTGAACCTATCGAGGCAGTAATTTGAGAAACCAAGGCTGTTGTCTGCCAATAAGAATGTGGTTATTGACAGAGTCAAAAGCCTTGGCCAGGTCGATGAATACAGCTGCACAGTTATGTCTCTTATCGTTGGCGGCTATGATGACGTTTAGGACCTTGAGCGTGGCTGAGGTGAACCCATGACCAGCTCTGAAACCAGATTGCATAGCTGAGAAGGTATGGTGGGATTCAAAATGGTCGGCGATCTGTTTGTTAACTTTTGAAGACCTTAGAAAGGCAGGGTAGGATAGATATAGGTCTGTAGCAGTTTGGGTCTAGAGTGTCTCCCCCTTTGAAGAGGGGCAGCTTTCCAATCTTTGAGGATCTCAGAAGATACGAAAGAGAGGTTGAACAAGCTGGTAATAGGGGTTGCAACAATTTTGGTGGATCATTTTAGGAAGAGTGGGTCCAAATTGTCTAGCCCGGCTGATTTGTAGGGGTCCAGATTTTGCAGCTCTTTCAAAACATCAGCTATCTGGATTTAGGTGAAGGAGAAATGGGGAGGCTTGGGCAAGTTGCAGTGAGGGGTGCTGGGCTGTTGACCGGGGTAGTGGTAGTCAGGTGGAAAGCATGGTCAGCCATAGAAAAATGCTTTTTGTTTCGGATTTATCGGTTTTGAAAGTGTTTTCTAGCCTCAGTGCAGTGGTCAGCTGGGAGGACGTGCTCTTATTCTCCATGGACTTTACAGTGTCCCAGAACTTTTGGGAGTTAGTGCTACAGGATGCACATTTCTGTTTGAAAAAACTAGCCTTTGCTTTCCTAACTGCCTGTGTATATTGGTTCCTAACTTCCTGAAAAGTTGCATATCGCGGGTGCTATTCGATGCTAATGAGGTACGCCACAGGATGTTTTTGTGCTGGTCAAGGGCAGTCAGGTCTGACGTGAACCAAGGCCTATATCTGTTCCTGGTTCTACATTTTTCGAAAGGGGCATGCATATTTAAGATAGTGAGGAAAGCACTTTTAAAGAATAACCAGACATCCTATAAGGTCAATATCATTCCAGGATACCCGGGCCAGATTGATTAGAAAAGCCTGCTCGCTAAAGTGATTTAGGGAGTGTTTGACAGTGATGAGGGGTGGTCGCTTGACCGCACACTATTACGCATGCAGGCAATGAGACAGTGGTCGCTGAGATTCTGGTTGAAGACAGCAGTGATGTATTTGGAGATCATGGTTGGTTAGGATGATATCTATGAGGGTTCCCATGTTTACGGATTTGAGGGTGTACCTGATGGGTTCATTGATAATTTGTGTGAGATTGAGAGCTATAAACTGAGATTGTAGGATGGCCGGGGTCTTAAGCATGTCCCAGTTTAGGTCACCTAGCAGCACGAGCTCTGAAGACAGATGGGGGGCAATCAATACGCATATGGTGTCCAGGGCACAGCTGGGGGCAGAAGGTGGTTTATAGCAAGAGGCAACGATAAGAGACTTGTTTCTAGAGTGGTGAATTTTTTAAAGTAGAAGCTCAAATTGTTTGGGCACAGACCTGGTTACTAAAACAGAACTCTGCAGGCTATCGCTGCAGTAGATTGCAACTCCGCTCCCTTTGGCAGCTCTATCTTATCGGAAAATGTTATAGTTAGTGATGAAAATGTCAGGGTTTTTGGTGGTCTTCCTAAGCCAGGATTCAGACACAGCTTGGACATTCGGGTTTGCAGAGTGTGCTAGGGCAGTGAATAAAACAAACTTATGGAGGAGGCTTCTAATGTTAACATGCATGAAACCAAGGCTTTTATGGTTACAGAAGTCAACAAATGAGAGTGGCTGTGGAATTGGAGTGGAGATAGGCACTGCAGGGCCTGGATTAACCTCCACATCACCAGAGGAACAGAGGAGGAGTAGGATAAGGGTATGGCTAAAGGCTAAAATAACTGGCCATCTAGTACGTTCAGAACAGAGAGTGAAATGAGCAGTATGGTAGGATGTGAATACATTGGGGTAAACCTGTGCATAGAGTGACAATGATAGAGCTATTGTCTCTAGAAATATAATTTAAACCAGGTGATGTCACTGCATGTGTGGGAGTTGGAACTAAAGTGTTAACTAAGGCGTATTGAGCGGGGCTAGAGGCTCTACAGTGAAATAAGGCAATAATTACTAACCAAAACAGCAATGGACAAGGCCAATTGACGTGGGGGAGAGGCATGCGTAGCCAAGTTATCATAGGAGTCCAGCGAGTGGCTTCAGGCAGCTAACGGGCCGGGGCTAGCAAGCTAGCAAAGGGCCTTTGAGGAACGTTGCGACGGAAGAAGGTCTGTTGTGGCTCTCTTGTGCTGTGACGTTGGCAGATGGATCAGTAGGGCTGAGGGGGGTAAACCAGGCCAATTGGCAAAATAGGTATAGTGGCCAAAGAATTTGTCCGTTTGGCCTCTTAAGCTAACTGTCCGGTGTGCTCCAGACAGCTAGTGGGCCGCGGCTAGCAGGCTAGCAGATGGGCCTAGCAAGGCTAGCTTCAGGCTAATTGGTTCTTGCTTTGGGACAGAGACCTTAGCCAGGAGTGGCCACTTGGAAAGTAGCTAGCTAGCTGCGTTGATTTAGGTGAGTAAAAAAAAGGTTCAGAGCTTGCGGTAGGAATCTGTAGATATGGAGAAAAATGAGTCCAATTTGCTCTGGTTTGAGTCGCGCTGTGCAGACTGGCGAGAGTTGTCCGGGCTAAAGGTAGCTGATGACCGCTAGCAGTGGCTAGCTGACCACTAGCTAGTAGCTAGTTAGCTGGCTAGCCTCTGTCAGAGGATGGATCAGCCGGGCTCGTGTGGTAAACCAGGCCAATTGGCAAAATAGGTAGAGTGGCCAGAGAATTTGTCCGATGGGCCTCTTAAGCTAACGTTCCGATGTGCTCTAGACAGCTAGTGGGCCGCCGCTAGCAGTCTAGCGGGTGGGCATACAGGGGACGTCACGACGGAAGACGCAGTTGAAAAACTCCCTCAGCGTTTCCCCCCTCATCCCCTCATATCTCCAAACAACTATAGGTGGATTTTAATGTGTGTCTGTTGATTAGATGTTGTTTAGAAATTCAAAATGACTTACACTGCATATCCATGTTCAATGTTATTTTGTATAATGGTTTCCTTTCATAGAATTACAATGGGGGACACCAGTAGGACTGACTTGGCTCCGTTGATGTATAATACGATATAACTATAACATGTTTTTACTCTGCTTGATGTTAAATACAAAAATTTATAACAAGTTCTTCATCTTCTTTTTCTTCTTCTTATCTCTCCCACTCCTCTTCCCTCCCTCCTTTCTTTGGTCGTTTCATTCTGGTGGTTTATCAGTCGTTCTTTGAGACACAGAGTCAATCAAGTTCTGACTAAGTGGCACAAAATCTAATTCATCTCTCGTGATTCATTTTTTATTTTATTGCGTTGACTTTGAAAAACTTTAGTCTGAAGTTGTACTCATTTCAGGACATTATACTGAACTCCATGTCAAGTCAGAATTAAGAGAGAAAATAAACAGGTCTGTCTTAGGAGTTTTGGAAAATGGGGAAATGCCAATAATGTTTGTCTAGTCTGTGTGAATGAGCTCTATAAAAAGACCAACGAAAGCTTCTGAATACGATGTGTCTGCATTCACCACCGTACTTACATGTAATTGACCATGCCTACAGAAACCATTTAGATTGGAAACAAGCTGTAGTTACACTTGTCTTTAATCAAATCCAAATAGTAACTGTTTTACATGTTATTCAACACGTTTGATAATGAAGGCCATTCCAATACAGCAGCTAAGAAATAGAACATAAAATGATATCTGAAAATGAATGTTTAGCTGACAAGTATTTTAATTAGAATTCACTGATATGGAGTCTTAACGATTGTGTCCTTACTTACATAATAACAATGACATAATTGCCTTCTAGACGTTTTTGTTATACCACTGAAACAAATGGTAGCAAATTAATTAAAGTAAAATAATATATTTTAGCTAACAAATGATCCTATTGCAGATTTAGACAGACAATGAATTCTGACTCAAAGACATTCAGGAGGAGTTGTTGAAGTGTCTTTTTTTTTTTCTTGATTCTTTGTTTTGTCTTGATTTCCTCCATTGAGCCGGTGAGTTTAATCTGCCGTTGAGAAATATCCTTGGTTAATTACTCCTCCCCTCACACCAAATGAAAACATGCAGCTCTGAATTTATTAGAGAGCTAACCAACCTTCAACTAAATTAATCTACTTCCTTTTAGACATCTCTCTGTGCAACGAGTTATCTAGTCTTTTTTGCCCCAAAATGGCTGTCTCAAGATGCAATTATCTGTTCAAGTATCCAAAAGATTTAGTGTATTGATATGTGTGTGTGTGTGTGTGTGTGTGTGTGTGTGTGTGTGTGTTTGTGTGTGTGTGTGTGTATGTATGTATGTGTGTTTGTGTGTGTGTGTGTTTCTGTCTGTCTGTGTTTTTCTGCCCGTCTGTGTGCCTGTCCGTCTGTGTGTCAGTGAGTCTCTCTCCTGCACAGCTAAGATCCTATAGCAACCATAGATCCTCTAAAAACGATACAGCCATCAGTCTATTAACCCTGCGGTGAATGCTTTGTTCCTCTATGTTTTCTGCACGTCACAAGGCATTCATTTCCCCTGTCTACCTGAGGCGAAGAGTGACGAACGAATTTGTCCCCAGCCATAAAAGCCCTCTTTAGTTTTGGTGAATGCACTGGGCCGCCTGAAAAGGTCAACAAACATTAGAGAAGGAGGAGAGGAGGGCGGACAGGTTGAAATCATCTCTGGTTTGTCCTCATGCCAAGATTGTTGAGTTAGACTCAGGCGATCCTGATCCTATGAGCTAGGCCCCTCCCCTATGCACCAGGATCCTCACATACCAGGCAGGGTCCACCCATATGAGCAAGGCCCCTTTTGCAATTACTCCCCTTGTTTTAGGCCCCTCTCCTATAAACTAGTCCCCTCCTCCAAAAAGGCTCTTTTCCTGAGAACTGTCATGACAGAGCGTGGGTAATATGTTCATATTCTATCTTATACATCTTATACCATAAGAATACAGTGAAACTGTTTGCTGTTGCAGGCAAACATAGATTATCATTGAGTCTCCCTACACAATATTTGTCCAGAGGATAGACAATAATATTTACAGAAAGGACATCACAGGAAGTGACATGCCAGTTCCAATATTCCAACCGTTATGTCAATTAATGGGATTAACCATACTGTATCCCTTGAAATAATTGTAATTTGTTTAGAGTAGACAATTTTGCAAAACAATCTCCAAAGAAACTGGCATACTTGCAGCAACAGAGATATGGCATGGCCAGCCCTTTTAATTCTGGCATGTGGTGCCGTTTTAAATCCTGCACATTTTGACGTATGTTAGCTGTCAGTCAAACTGCGCACAACTTAAATTGAAACTAACCTTGACGGTTGAAATTAGGATTTCATTCTGAAATTTTGGCATTAGTGTTAAATTGATTAATTCTGATATTTAGGCATTAGGGTTAAGATTATGCATTGATTCCGAGTGGTTAAGGTTTGCGATAAGGTTAAAATAGAAAAACAAACATTTCAAAACAAAACTAGCACTGGGATTGAACCCACAATCTTCTGAGCTGTAGCTCGCGGTTTAAACTAGGTGCTAATAGATGCTTGCGTTGCCCCTAGTGGACAGTAGGACATTGCCATGGAAATAAAATGCCACCCTGTGCTATAATTTCACCATTTAAAATATGGCTAAATACTTCATAATCCACTAGAATTTGGCCATTTCAATTTGCTGTCTTAACTTACTTCAGTGAAAGCTATGGGTGTTCCTGGGTAACAGAACACGTTCACTTCCTGGTTAGAGTAGCCTATGACAAATGCTGTAACATATAACAAGACATTAAATAATTCATCTGACTTGGATCCTCTGTAGCCTTTGTCAAAGCCTTTTAGTAGTTCAAATGTTGTGAATTCAAGACACCCAAGTGTTGATATTTAAAGCCTTCTCAACACAATAGTCATCGTCCTGCTGACATGTTGCCATTTCAAAGGTTACTATATAAAAAACGGACAGTATTATTATGAGAAATAAGCACAGTATATATAAATGACAAACCAACCAAAAACATGTCATACACCATTTCTAAATAGCCAAACATTTATTAAACCTTCTCCTGACAACAGTTAGGATACCCTTCTTGGTCATTTCAAGTACAGGTACATTCAAAGTGTGGTAGAGAGCACTGTGAGCAGAGAGGATGCTGGGAAGGTAATAAGGCGTGTCTTACCTGTGGGATAGCGCTCTATGACAGGTAGGTCATCCACCTGTAGTGTGGCGTTACCGCCACTCCGAGTAAACTTCACTATATGGTACTTTCCATCATTTACAAACTTTGCTGTCTCCTCGATATTTATGTCGTCCGTTCCAACATTAAATATAACTGCAATGTTTCCTTTTTCCTGTTGACACACAAAAAAAGAAAGAGAAAATAAGGTTTTAAAGATGAGAAGGAAGTGTATCTTGATGAGAAGGAAGTGTATCTTGATGAGAAGGAAGTGTATCTTGATGAGAAGGAAGTGTATCTTGATGAGAAGGAAGTGTATCTTGATGAGAAAGAAATGTATCTTAATGAGAAGGAAGTGTATCTTGATGAGAAGAAAGTGTATCTTGATGAGAAGGAAGTGTATCTTGATGAGAAGGAAGTGTATCTTGATGAGAAAGAAATGTATCTTAATGAGAAGGAAGTGTATCTTGATGAGAAGGAAGTGTATCTTGATGAGAAAGAAATGTATCTTAATGAGAAGGAAGTGTATCTTGATGAGAAGAAAGTGTATCTTGTATATTCCAAAGCAGATGTTTGGTTGTTTTATAAAGAACAGCAAAGTGTAAGAGTCATTGTGTTTATGTAGTGATGAAGAAGATAATAATGGTAATGATGATGATTATGACAACGATGATGATGCTGATGATGCTGGTGATGGTGATGATGTTGGAGATGATGATGATGCTGGTGATGAGGGTGATGATAATGATGATGATGATTATGATGATGGTGGTGAGGATGATGTTGATGATAATGACGATGATGATGATGATAACCACATCCATGCGTTGCCACTGAACTGTAGATACCATCTGATTATGTTTACACAATGAAAGGAAATAGTGAGCTATTCAAATCGGAGACATTACATAGAAGTAATACTCAGTATAATGCTGTCTGAATCGATTTCCTTGTCAATATAACTATAGTTATCAATTCTAATCAAGTGTTACAACATCCACAATCAATATTTATTGATGTTTATCCACTGATGTCTGGATTTAACAAAACAATAAAAACATGAGTAGGCTACATATTGCTTAGGTAATGCAAATAACTCAGGGGGCTGAGCAATGTTTTTTACTGATTGCCTTTGTTAAAAGACTACCTTGTCCATGGTGTGTGTCCTCTTAATAAACCAACTCGGTTATTTCCTGACACTTTTCTCCCTATTATTTTTATATCAGCATGACTATTTTGACTTCCGGGTAATTAGAGAGACCATCTGTATATTGCTGTGTGCCCCAAAACACAGTTTAAAACTTAAACTACTCATCAGTTTAACCATTAAAGTCCAATCAGAAGGTGGGAATATATTTTTTGTCAGAATGTATATGGCATTCAGATCTGATTGATACGGATTGGTTCAGTGTTTTGCATCAAACAAGAATAAACCAAATGGAATCAAATAATACTAAAAATATGTTCAATACTGTGTGTCTGTTCCGTCATTGTCACACCATCTCTGCCCCCGGCACAGGTCAGGCATGTGTTGTAATGAGCTCTAGTCATATCATTGAAGGGTCTTCAGTCAGTACACAGGAGTGCTTTATGTGTGTTGGCTCAGGCAAGCTTCTCTTCTACTCTCTCTCTCTCAATTTGAGGGCTATATTGGCAATTCAAACATATGCTAACATTGCCAAAGCAAGTGAAGTAGATAATACACAAAAGTGAAATAAACAATACTAATTAACAGTAAACATTACACTCACAAAAGTTCCAAAATAATAAAGACATTTCAAATGCCATTTTATGTGCAATTAGTTAAAGTACAAAAGGGGAAATAAATACAGTGGCTTGCAAAAGTATTCACCCCCTTGGCATTTTTCCTATTTTGTTGCCTTACAAACTGGAATTAAAATGGATTTTTGAGGGGTTTGTATCATTTGATTTACACAACATGCCTACCACTTTGAAGATGCAAAATATTCGTTTTTTGTGAAACAAACAAGAAATAAGACAAATAAAAACAGAAAACTTGAGCGTGCGTAACTATTCATCCCCCCCCCCCCCCCCCCCCCCAAAGTCAATACTTTGTAGAGCCACCTTTAGAAGAAATTACAACTGCATTTATTTTGGGGTATGTCTCTATTAGCTTGGCACATCTAGCCACTGGGATATTTGCACATTATTCAAGGCAAAACTGCTCCAGCTCCTTCAAGTTGGATGGGTTCCGGTGGTGTACAGCAAAAGTCATACCACAGATTCTCAATTGGATTGAGGTCTGGGCTTTGACTTGGCCATTCCAAGACATTTAAATGTTTCCCCTTAAACCACTCCAGTGTTGCTTTAGCAGTATGCTTCGGGTCATTGCCCTGCTGGAAGGTGAACCTCCATCTCAGTCTCAAATCTTTGGAAGACTAACAGGTTTCCCTCAATTTCCCTGTATTTAGCTCCATCCATCATTCGTTCAATTCTGACCAGTTTCCCAGTCCCTGCCGATGAAAAAATTCCCCACAGCATGATGCTGCCACCACCATGCTTCACTGTGGTGTTCTCGGAGTGATTAGAGGTGTTGGGTTTGAGCGAGACATAGTGTTTTCCTTGATGGCCAAAAAGCAACATTTTTGTCTCATCTGACCAGAGTACCTTCTTCCATATGTTTGGGGAGTCTCCCACATGCCTTTTGGCAAGCACAAAATTAGTTTGCTTATTTATTTCTTTAACCTCTCTAGGGTAGGGGGCAGCATTTGGAATTTTGGATGAAAAGCATGCCCAAATTCAACAGCCTGCTACTCAGGCCCAGAAGATATGATATCCATGTAACTGGTGGATTTGGATAGAAAACACTCTAACGTTTCCAAAACTGTTACAATAGTGTCTGTGAGTATAACAGAACTGATTTAGCAGGTGAAAACCTGAGAAAAATCCATTCAGGAAGTAGTTTTTTTGGGGGGGTTTGTAATTTTCTATTGAATGCCATTACAGTATCCATTGACTTTGCAGTTCCTATGCCTTCCGCTAGATATCAACAGTCTTTAAAATCATTTCAGGCTTGTATTCTTATAAATGAGGGAGTAAGACCAGTCTGAACGAGTGGACCCTAACGTGTCGCAGAGCTTTTTCAGGCGCATGTGCATTTCTTGTTTACCTTTTATATTGACAACGTTATTGCCGGTTGAAATATTATAGATCATTTAGGCTAAAAAACAACCTGAGGATTGAATATAAACATCATTTGACATGTTTCTATGAACTTTACGGATATTGTTTTGACTGAGTTTGAGCCTGTGGATTACTGAAGAAAACACGCTAACAAAACAGAGGTTTTTGGATATAAAGAGACTTCATCGAACAAAAGGAACATTTATTGAGTAAATTAATGTCTTCTGATTGCCACCATATGAAGATCATCAAAGGTAAGGGATTAATTTTATCCCTATTTCTGAGTTTTGTAACGCTTCTGCTTGGCTGGTTACTGTTTAATAATTTGTCAACTGGGCTATGTTCTGGGATAGGTATGTTCTGGGCTAGGTATGCTTTCGCCGAAAAGCATTTTATAAATATGACACTGTGGTTGGATTAACAAGAAGTTCATCTTTAAACCTATGTAAAATATGTTTTGTTTTCTGAATTTTTATAATTAGTATTTCTGTAATTGAATTTGGCGCTCTGCAATCTCACTGGATGTTGGCCAGGTGGGACGCCCACGTACCCTAGAGAGGTTAAGCCATGGCTTTTCTCTGGCCACTCTTCCATAAAGCCCAGCTCTGTGGAGTGTACGGCTTAAATGGTCCTATGGACAGATACTCCAATCTCCGCTGTGGAGCTTGGCAGCTCCTTCAGGGTTATCTTTGGTCTCTTTGTTGCCTCTCTGATTAAATCCCTCCTTGCCTGGTCCATGAGTTTTGGGGGGTGGCCCTCTCTTGGCAGGTTTGTTGTGGTGCCATATTCCTTCCATTTTTTAATAATGGATTTAATGGTGCTCAGTTGGATGTTCAAAGTTTCTGATATTTTTACAACCCAACCCTGATCTGTACTCCTCCACAACGTTGTCCCTGATCTGTTTTCAGAGCTCCTTGGTCTTTATAGTGCCATTTGCTTGGTGGTGCCCCTTGCTTGGTGATATTGCAGATTCTGGAGCCTTTCAGAACAACTGTATATATAATGAGATCATGTGATAGATCATGTGACACTTAGATTGCACACAGGTGGACTTTATTTAACTAATTATGTGACTTCTGAAGGTAATTGGTTGCACTAGATCTTATTTAGGGGCTTCATAGCAGAGGGGGTGAAAACATGTGCACGCACCACTTTTAATTTTGTAGAATTTCTTCATTTCACTTCACCATTACATGAAATCCAAATAGAAATATATTTAAATTACAGGTTGTAATGAGACCAAATTGGAAAAATGCCAAGGGTGTGAACACTTTTGCAAGGCACTGTAAACATAAACATGGGTTGTATTTGCAATGGTGTTTGTTCTTCACTGGTTGCCCTTTTCATGCTGCTGTGATTGCACACTATGGTATTTCACCCAGGAGATATGGGAGTTTGTCAAAATTGGGTTTGTTTTCCAAATCTTTGTGGATCCGTGTAATCTGAGGGAAATATGTGTCTCTAATATGATCATACATTTCCTTCTCTCTCTCTCTCTACCCACTCTCTCTCTATTACTCAATTTGCCTCTCTCTTTCTGAGCAGCTATGAATGGAGCAGCTGGTTGGGGGCTCAACACTACAGCACAGTACAGCAGTACACTGCATGAGATTATCCAGTCAGCATAACCTCACTCCCTCACTCACTCTCTCACTCTCTCACTCACTATCTCCCTCCCTCTTTTTCTCTGCTCAATCACTCTAACACTGAGTAAGCAGTGAGCACATCCCACAGCCAAAAGCTACTTCTAGCTTCCCCAGTTAGAAACACTTGTAGTGTGTCACACCAGATTATGGAGACTAGGAAGTTCCTCTGGTTTATAAATGTAATTTCAAAGGAAGACAAAATTTAACACAAGATTGTATCAACTGATACCATTAAAGCTAGAGTAAGTAATTCATTCCCTTACTCCCCCTACACTCCCTGACTCCCTCTTCACTCCCTCTCTCTCCCTACACCCACATCTCTCTACTCTCACTTCCCGTACATTCCCTCACCCCCTTACACTCCCAAACTCTCCTCTACAGTCCTTCACTCCCCCTACACTCCCTCACTCGCCCCATACTCTCTCGCGCTCCCCTATACTATCTCACTCTCTCCTACACTCCTTCACTCCCCCTACACTCCCTCACTCTCCCCATACTCTCTCGCGCTCCCCTATACTATCTCACTCTCTCCTACACTCCTTCACTCCCCCTACACTCCCTCACTCTCCCCATACACTCCCTCACTCACCCTACTCTCCCCTACACTCCCTCACTCTCCCCATACACTCCCTCACTCCCCCTACTCTCCCCTACACTCCCTCACTCCCCCGTGCACTCCCTCACTCCCCCCTAAACTCCCTCACTCCCCCCTACAGTGGTTATTTTGAAACAGACAAGAAAGTAAACAGTAAATATGTTGATAATAAATCCAACTTTAAAGCTGGGAATCTGTTTAGTGGTTATTGATATTTATCCTATGCTATATACTAAAACAAGTGGCGGGGACACTGTGTTGTCATTTTATAAATCTCAGAATGTAGTTTTAAACTAAAGTGTAAAGAACATGATGTGAAATCTGACCTTTGTTCATGTGTGGAGAAGAGGATAAGTTATCCTGCAACAGGGTGATCAAATTAAGATTTTACAAATGTAATGCTCCTCTCAAGGACTCCTCCATAGCATAGTGTTGTGCTGAGGAGGCAACTACATAGCATAGTTATGCTATACATAGCATAGCATTCGGAAAGTATTCCAACCACTTCCCTTTTTACACATTTTGATACGTTACAGCCTTATTCTAAAAATGATTAAATACATGTTGTTCTTCATAAATCTTCACACAATAACCCATTATTATGAAGCGAAAACCGGTGCAAATTCTTTGGGCAAAATTATTACAAATAAAAAACAGAAATACCTTATTTACAGACCATTTGCTATGAGCCTCGAAATTGAGCTCAGGCGCATCCTGTTTCCATTGATCATCCTTGAGATCTTTCTACAACTTGATTGA
The DNA here is from genome assembly GCF_013265735.2 of Oncorhynchus mykiss. Lineage (NCBI taxonomy): Eukaryota > Metazoa > Chordata > Actinopteri > Salmoniformes > Salmonidae > Oncorhynchus > Oncorhynchus mykiss. The sequence goes on from NC_048587.1 coordinate 58,199,939, forward strand.
AATCCACCTGTGGTAAATTAAATTGATTGGTCCCACAGTTGAGTGCATGTCAGAGCAAACACCAAGCAGTTAAGTTTAAGGAATTTTCAGTAGAGCTCCGAGACAGGATTCTGTCGAGGCACAGATCTGGGGAAGGGGACAAAAACATGTCTGCATCATTGACGTTCCCCTAGAACACAATGGCCTCTGTCACTGTTAAATGGAAGAAGTTGGGAACCACCAAGACTCTTCCTAGAGCTGGCCACCCGGCCAAACTGAGCAATTGGGGAGAAGGGCCTTGGTCAGGGAGGTGACCAAGAACCCTATGGTCATTCTGATAGAGCTCGAGAGTTCCTCTGTGGAGATGGGAGAACCTTCCAGAAGGACAACCATCTTTGCAGCACTCCACCAGTAAGGCCTTTATGGTAGAGTGGCCAGATGGAAGCCACTCCTCAGTAAAAGGCACATGACAGCCTGCTTGGAGTTTCCAAAAGGCACCTACATGACTCTCAGACCATCACAAACAAGATTATGTGGTCTGATGAAACTACAATTTAACGCTTTGGCCTGAACGCCAAGCATCACGTCTGGAAGAAACCTGGCACCATCCCTACATTGAAGCATGGTGGTGGCAGCATCATGCTGTGGGGATGTTTTTCAGCGGCAACGACTGAGTGACTAGTTAAGATCAAGGGAAAAATGAACGGAGCAAAGTACAGAGCACCAAGATCCTTGATGAAAACCTGCTCCAGAGCGCTCAGGACCTCAGACAGGGGCGAAGGTTAACCTTCCAACAGAACAACATCCCTAAGCACACAGTCAAGACAACACAGGAGTGGCTTCAGGACAAGTCTATGAATGTCCTTGAGTGGTCTAGGCAGAGCCCAGACTTTAACCCAATCGAACATCTCTGGAGAGACCTGAAAATACCTGTATGGTGATGCTCCCCATCCAACCTGAAAGAGCTTGAGAGGATCTGTAGAGAAAACAGGTGTGCCAAGCTTATAGTGTCACACCCAAGAAGACTCAAAGCTGCAATTACTGCCTAAGGAGCTTCAACAAAGTACTGAATAAAGGGTCTGAATACTTATGTAAACGTAATATTTCAGTTTTTAAATTGCAATACCTTTGCCAAAATAAAATAAAAAATAAAAAGTTTGCTTAGTCATTATGGCGTATTGGGTGTAGATTGAGGAGGATTTTCGTTTTTTAATCCATTTTAGAATAAGGCTATAAATTAACAAAACGTGGAAAAAATCAAGGGGTCTGAATACTTTCTGAATACATTGTAGCTATATACACTAAATACACTGAATATACTATATACACTAAATAACTTTGTGTCCCAATACAGAAAAAAAAAAAAAAAAAACAGGGTTAGTGGAAGAGATTAAAGCAATTATAGTGATGCTTTTATTAGTATTCCTTCAAATAGCCATTTAATGCTCCCCAATGTCTCTTTAAATAAATCCCTGCATCTAGTCACAAATTGCCTTTTCAATTTTCTAAAGCAAAATCATTTGAGAGGGGGGAGGGGGCAGGGGAAGGGAGAGACAGGGACAGAGAGGTGGGGGTAGACAGAGTGTAGAGGCAGAAAGAAAGAAAGAAAGAAGAAAGAAAGAAATTATATTTATTATTGCTCTTTTCACATTTGTTTGTTATCTATTTCACTTGCTTTGGCAATGTAAACATTGCCATGCCAATAAATTGCGAGAGAGAGAGGAACTCAAACACAAACACATGTTGGTCTCTCTCTCTAGCTCTCTCTCTGTGTCTTTCTCTCTCTCTCTCTCTTTCGCTCTCTCTGTCAGTATAACTTCAGAACTCTAGTTTAAAATGCTTTAACTAGGTGGTACCTAGGGATAGCTTGGGATCTAACTAGGTGGTAGCTAGGGGTAGCTAAGGCTTTAACTGGGTGGTAGCTAGGTGTAACTAGGGCTCTAACTGGGTGGTAGCTAGGTGTAACTAGGGCTCTAACTGGGTGGTAGCTAGGGGTACAGTAGCTAAGGGTAGCTAGGTATATTGCAGTCAGTACTGAAGTCTAGTTGAAAGGCTCTAACTTGGTGGTAGCTAAGGGCATAGTAGCTAGGGGTACAGTAGCTAGGGGTAAAGTAGCTAAGGGCACAGTAGCTAGGGAAACAGTAGCTAGGGGTACAATATCTAGGTATATTCCAGTCAGTTGTGAAGTCTGGTTGAAAGACCCTAACTGGTTGGTAGCTAGGGAAACAGTAGCTAGGGGTATAGTAGCTAGGGGCACAGTAGCTAGGGGTAAAGTAGCTAGGGTCACAGTAGCTAGGAGTAGCTAGGTTATTCCAGTCAGTAGTGAAGTCTGGTTGAAAGATCCTAACTGGTTGGTAGCTAGGGAAACAGTAGCTAGGGGTACAGTAGCTAGGGGTACAGTAGCTAGGGAAACAGTAGCTAGGGTTAAAGTAGCTAGGTATGTTACAGTCAGTAGGGGAGACAGCCAGCTGTATTAGTCCCATCTTACATACAACCAGCCCTATTTACACCCTCACAAAAAGCACCCTATACCATACATAGTACACTACTTTTGACCAGGGAAAAGGGTGGGATACGGAACTGGGTGGAATACGGAAGAGGGTGCCATTCGGGAAACATTCACAGTCCATTTATCCCCTTCCAGCCCTCTTGCTGTACATACACACATACTCTACCCCTCCACCAACTCCAGCCCTCCTCTACCCCCCCTCCAAATGTCCCAGCCCTCCTCTCCAGCCCTCCTCTACCCCCACCAGTTCAAAACCTCCTCTACCCCTCCACCAGCTCCAGCCCTCCACTACCCCACCAGTTCAAGCCCTCCTCTACCCGCATCAGCTCCAGCCCTCCTCTACCCCAACCAGGTCCAGCCCTCCACTACCCCCACCAGGTCCAGCCCTCCTCTCCAGCTCTCCTCTACCCCTCCACCAGCTCCAGCCCTTCTCTACCCCTCCACCAGCTCTAGCCCTCCTCTCCAGCCCTCCTCTACCCCCACAAGTTCAAGCCCTCCTCTACCCCTCCACCAGCTCCAGCCCTCCACTACCCCACCAGTTCAAGCCCTGCTCTACCCGCATCAGCTCCAGCCCTACTCTCAAGCCCTCCACTACCCCACCAGTTCAAGCCCTCCTCTACCCGCATCAGCTCCAGCCCTACTCTCCAGCCCTACTCTACCCCCCAATCAGCTCCAGCCCTCCTCTACCCCACCAGCTCCAATCAATTAATCAAATTTCAATCAAATTATTTATAAAGACCTTCTTACATCAGCTGAGGTCACAAAGTTCTGTACAGAAATCTATCCAAAACCACCAAACAGCAAGCAATGCAGGTGTATAAGCTCCTCTCCAGCCCTCCTCTACCACCCACCAGCTCTAGCCCTCCTCTAACCCTACCAGATCCAGCCGTCCTCTCCAGCCCTCCTCTTCCACCCACCAAATCTAGCAATCCTCAACCCCAACACCAGATCCATCCCTCCTCTACCCCCCCCCACCAGCTCCAGCCCTCCTCCACCCCCCACCAGCTCCAGCCCTTCTCTACCCTTTACCAGATCCAGCCCTCCTCCACCCCCCACCAGATCCAGCCCTACTCCACCCCCCACCAGTTCCAGCCCTCCTCCACCCCCCACCAGCTCCAGCCCTCCTCTACCCCCAACCAGTTCCAGCCCTCCTCTTCCCCTTCACCAGTTCCAGCCCTCCTCCACCCCCCACCAGCTCCAGCCCCCCTCTACCCCTTCACCAGCTCCAGCCCTCCTCTACCCCACCAGCTCCAATCAATCAATCAAATGTATTTTTAAAGCCCTTCTTACATCAGCTGAGGTCACAAAGTTCTGTACAGAAATCTATCCAAAACCACCAAACAGCAAGCAATGCAGGTGTATAAGCTCCTCTCCAGCCCTCCTCTACCACCCACCAGCTCTAGCCCTCCTCTACCCCCACCAGATCCAGCCGTCCTCTCCAGCCCTCCTCTTCCACCCACCAAATCTAGCAATCCTCAACCCCAACACCAGATCCAGCCCTCCTCTACCCCCCCCCCACACCAGATCCAGCCCTTCTCTACCCCTACACCAGATCCAGCCCTCCTCTACCCCCCCACCAGATCCAGCCCTCCTCTACCCCCCCACCAGATCCAGCCCTCCCCTGCCCCCCCACCAGATCCAGCCCTCCTCTGCCCCCCCCCCACCAGATCCAGCCCTCCTCTACCCCCCCCCCACCAGATCCAGCCATCCTCTACCCCTACACAAGATCCAGCCCTCCTCCACCCCCCACCAGATCCAGTCCTCCTCCACCCCCCAACAGATCCAGCCCTCCTCCACCCCCCAACAGTTCCAGCCCTCCTCCGCCCCCACCAGCTCCAACCCTCCTCCATCCCCCTTCAGTTCCAGCCCTCCTCTACCCCTTCACCAGCTCCAGCACTCCTCTACCCCACCAGCTCCAGCCCTTCTCTACCCCTTTACCAGATCCAGCCCTCCTCCACCCCCCACCAGATCCAGCCCTCCTCCACCCCCCACCAGTTCCAGCCCTCCTCCACCCCCCACCAGCTCCAGCCCTCCTCCACCCCCCACCAGTTCCAGCCCTCCTCTACCCCCCCACACCAACTCCATTCCTCCTCTACCCCACCAGTTCCAGCCCTCCTCTACCCCCATCAGCTTCAGCCCTCCTCTACCCCACCAGTTCCAGCCCTCCTCTACCCCCACAAGCTTCAGCCCTCCTCTACCCCACCAGTTCCAGCCCTCCTCTACCCCACCAGTTCCAGCCCTCCTCTAACCCACCAGTTCCAGCTCACCTCTACCCCACCAGTTCCAGCTCTCCTCTACCCCACCAGTTCCAGCTCTCCTCTACCCTACCAGTTCCAGATCTCCTCTACCCCACCATTTCCAGCTCTCCTCTACCCCACCAGTTCCAGCTCTCCTCTACCCCACCAGTTCCAGCTCTCCATAACCCAGCACTCCTCTACGCCACTCCCCAGGAGAGAGAGCTCAGATCTGGGTAAGTGCTGCTCCCTACTGGGTAGCACCACTGGACAAATGTACACATAACTGCACTACTGCCGCACCCCAAGATCCAACCACACCCATTGTGTATGTGTGTGCGTACGTGTTTGTGTTTTGTAACTGTACACCAAAATCCAACCAATCCCATCCTCTGTGTGTGTGTGTGCGCGTGTGTGTGTTTGTGTGTGTGTGTGTGCGTGTGTGTGTGTGTGTGTGTGTGTGTGTGTGTGTGTGTGTGTGTGTGTGTGTGTGTGTGTGTGTGTGTGTGTGTGTGTGTGTGTGTGTGTGTGTGTGTGTGTGGGTGTGTGTCTTCACCCTGAGATTCAACCCTACCCATCCAGACAGTGAGCACTATGCATGCTAGCATGATATGTTGAGTTTGATTAACTGGTGAATGTATCCTACACTTCGTCTCCTCTAATCTTGTCTCTGTCTTGTTTTGCTTCTCTTGTTCTTGTCATTCCTCTAATTCAGCTGGAGAGTATTGCTACTGCTGCTACTACTGCCATGACTAGAATAGATGCAATACTGTAGTGAGTTACTGCTACTGCTATGACCAGAACAGATACAATACTGTAGTGAGTTACTACTACTGCCATGACCAGAACAGCTGAAATACTCTAGGGAGTTACTACTACTGCCATGACCAGCACAGATGTAAAACTGTAGTGAGTTACTACTACTGCTACTACTGCCATGACCAGCACCGATGTAATACTCTAGGGAGTTACTACTACTGCCATGACCAGCACAGATGTAATACTCTAGGGAGTTACTACTACTGCCATGACCAGCACAGATGTAAAACTGTAGTGAGTTACTACTACTGCTACTACTGCCATGACCAGCACAGATGTAATACTCTAGGGAGTTACTACTACTGCCATGACCAGCACAGATGTAAAACTGTAGTGAGTTACTACTACTGCTACTACTGCCATGACCAGCACAGATGTAATACTCTAGGGAGTTACTACTACTGCCATGACCAGCACAGATGTAAAACTGTGGTGAGTTACTACTACTGCTAATACTGCCATGACCAGCACAGGTGTAATACTGCAGTGAGTTACAACTACTGCCATGACCAGCACAGATGTAAAACTGTGGTGAGTTACTACTACTGCTAATACTGCCATGACCAGCACAGATGTAATACTGCAGTGAGTTACAACTACTGCCATGAACAGAACCGATGTAAAGCTGTAGTGAGTTACTACTACTACTAATACTGCCATGACCAGCACTGATGTAATACTGCAGTGAGTTACAACTACTGCCATGACCAGATCAGATGTAAAACTGTAGTGAGTTACTACTACTGCTAATACTGCCATGACCAGCACAGATGTAATACTCTAGGGAGTTACTACTACTGCCATGACCAGCACAGATGTAATACTCTAGGGAGTTACTACTACTGCCATGACCAGCACAGATGTAAAACTGTAGTGAGTTACTACTACTGCTAATACTGCCATGACCAGCACAGATGTAATACTGCAGTAAGTTACAACTACTGCCATGACCAGAACAGATGTAAAACTGTAGTGAGTTACTACTACTGCTACTACTGCCATGACTAGAATAGATACAATACTGTAGTGAGTTACTGCTACTGCTATGACCAGAACAGATGCAATACTGTAGTGAGTTACTACTACTGCCATGACCAGAACAGGTGAAATACTGTAGTGAGTTACTACTACTGCTAATACTGCCATGACCAGCACATGTGTAATACTGCAGTGAGTTACAACTACTGCCATGACCAGAACAGATGTAAAACTGTAGTGAGTTACTACTACTGCTAATACTGCCATGACCAGCACAGATGTAATACTGCAGTAAGTTACAACTACTGCCATGACCAGAACAGATGTAAAACTGTAGTGAGTTACTACTACTGCTAATACTGCCATGACCAGCACAGATGTAATACTGCAGTAAGTTACAACTACTGCCATGACCAGAACAGATGTAAAACTGTAGTGAGTTACTACTACTGCTAATACTGCCTGACCAGCACAGATGTAATACTGCAGTAAGTCACAACTACTGCCATGACCAGAACAGCTGTAGTACTGTAGTGAGTTACTTCTCCTGATACTACTGCCATGACTAGAACAGCTGTAATATGTAGTGAGTTACTACTACTGCCATGAGTAGCACAGATGTAATACTGGAGTGAGGTACTACTACTGCTTCTACTTCCATGACTGGAACTGCTATAATACTGTAGTGAGTTACTACTAATGCCATGACCAGAACAGATGTAATACTGTAGTGAGTTACTACTACTGCCATGATCAGAACAGATGTAATACTGCAGTGAGTTACTACTACTGCTGCTACTGCCATGACCAGAACAGCTGTAATACTCTAGTGAGTTACTACTACTGCCATGACTAGAACAGCTGTAGTACTGTAGTGAGATACTTCTCCTGCTACTACTGCCATGACTAGAACAGCTGTAAAACTGTAGTGAGTTACTACTACTGCTAATACTGCCATGACCAGAACAGCTGTAATATTTAGTGAGTTACTACTACTGTCATGAGCAGCACAGATGTAATACTGCAGTGAGTTACAACTACTGCCATGACCAGAACAGATGTAAAACTGTAGTGAGTTACTACTACTGCTAATACTGCCATGACCAGCACATATGTAATACTGCAGTGAGTTACTACTACTGCTACTATTGCCATGACCAGAACTGCTGTAATACTGTAGTGAGTTACTACTACTGTCATGAATAGAACAAATGTAAAACTGTAGTGAGTTACTACTACTGCCATGACTAGAACAGCTGTAATACTGTAGTGAGTTACTACTACTGCTAATACTGCCATGACCAGAATAGCTGTAATAACTGTAGTGAGTTACTACTACTGACATGACCAGAACAGATGTAATACTGTAGTGAGTTACTACTACTATCATGAATAGAACAAATGTAAAACTGTAGTGAGTTACTACTACTGCCATGAGCAGCACAGATGTAATACTGCAGTGAGTTACAACTACTGCCATGACCAGAACAGATGTAATACTGTAGTGAGTTACTACTACTGCTACTACTGCCATGACCAGAACAGATGTAATACTGTAGTGAGTTACTACTACTGCTACTACTGCCATGACCAGAACAGATGTAATACTGTAGTGAGTTACTACTACTGCTACTACTGCCATGACCAGAACAGATGTAAAACTGTAGTGAGTTACTACTACTGCTAATACTGCCATGGCTAGAACAGCTGTAATACTGTAGTGAGTTACTACTACTGACATGACCAGAACAGATGTAATACTGTAGTGAGTTACTACTACTGCTACTACTGCCATGACCAGAACAGATGTAATACTGTAGTGAGTTACTACTACTGCTACTACTGCCATGGCTAGAACAGCTGTAATACTGTAGTGAGTTACTACAACTGCCATAACCAGAACAGTTGTAATATGTAGTGAGTTACTACTACTGCCATGACCAGAACAGCTGTAATACTGTAGTGAGTTACTACAACTGCCATGACCAGCACAGCTGTAATATGTAGTGAGTTACCACTACTGCCATGAAAAGAACATATGTAAAACTGCAGTGAGGTACTACTACTGCTTCTACTTCCATGACTGGAACTGCTGTAATACTGTAGTGAGTTACTACTACTGCCATGACCAGAACAGATGTAATACTGTAGTGAGTTACTACTACTGCTACTACTGCCATGACCAGCACAGATGTAATAATGTAGTGAGTTACTACTACTGCCATGATCAGAACAGATGTAATACTGCAGTGAGTTACTACTACTGCCATGACCAGAACAGATGCAATACTGTAGTGAGTTACTATTACTGCAACTACTGCCATGACTAGAACAGCTGTAATACTGTAGTGTGCTACTACTACTGCTACTGCCATGACCAGAACAGCTGTAATACTGTAGTGAGTTACTACTACTGCCATGACTAGAACAGCTGTAAAACTGTAGTGAGTTACTACTACTGCTAATACTGCCATGACCAGAAGAGCTGTAATATGTAGTGAGTTACTACTACTGCTACTACTGCCATGACCAGAACAGATGTAAAACTGTAGTGAGTTACTACTACTGCTACTACTGCCATGAGCAGCACAGATGTAACACTGCAGTGAGTTACTACTACTGCCATGACCAGAACAGATGCAATACTGTAGTGAGTTACCACTAATGCTAATACTGCCATGACCAATACAGAAGTAAAACTGTAGTGAGTTACTACTACTGCAACTACTGCCATGACCAGAACATATGTAATACTGTAGTGAGTTACTACTACTGCCATGACTAGAACAGCTGTAGTACTGTAGTGAGTTACTTCTCCTGATACTACTGTCATGACTAGAACAGCTGTAATACTGTAGTGAGTTACTACTACTGCTACTACTGCCATGACTAGAACAGCTGTAATACTGTAGTGAGTTACTACTACTGCCATGACTAGAACAGCTGTAATACTGTAGTGAGTTACTACTACTGCCATGACTAGAACAGCTGTAATACTGTAGTGAGTTACTACTACTGCCATGACTAGAACAGCTGTAATATGTAGTGAGTTACTACTACTGCCATGACTAGAACAGATGCAATATGTAGTGAGTTACTACTACTGCTACTACTGCCATGACCAGAACAGATGTAAAACTGTAGTGAGTTACTACTACTGCCATGACCAGAACAGCTGCAATACGTAGTGAGTTACTACTACTGCTACTACTGCCATGACCAGAACAGATGTAAAACTGTAGTGAGTTACTACTACTGCCATGACCAGAACAGCTGCAATATGTAGTGAGTTACTACTACTGCTACTACTGCCATGACCAGAACAGATTTAAAACTGTAGTGAGTTACTACTACTGCCATGACTAGAACAGCTGTAATATGTAGTGAGTTACTACTACTGCCATGACCAGAACAGATGCAATATGTAGTGAGTTACTACTACTGCTACTACTGCCATGACTAGAACAGATGTAATACTGTAGTGTGTTACTACTACTGCCAAGTCCAGAACAGCTGCAATATGTAGTGAGTTACTACTACTGCTATGACCAGAACAGCTGAAATACTGTAGTGAGTTACTACTACTGCTACTACTGCCATGACCAGCACAGATGTAATACTCTAGGGAGTTACTACTACTGCCATGACCAGAACAGATGTAAAACTGTAGTGAGTTACTACTACTGCTACTACTGCCATGACTAGAATAGATGCAATACTGTAGTGAGTTACTGCTACTGCTATGACCAGAACAGATGCAATAGTGTAGTGAGTTACTACTACTGCCATGACCAGCACAGATGTAAAACTGTAGTGAGTTACTACTACTGCTAATACTGCCATGACCAGCACAGGTGTAATACTGCAGTGAGTTACAACTACTGCCATGACCAGAACAGATGTAAAACTGTAGTGAGGTACTACTACTGCTTCTACTTCCATGACTGGAACTGCTGTAATACTGTAGTGAGTTACTACTACTGCCATGACCAGAACAGATGTAATACTGTAGTGAGTTACTACTACTGCCATGATCAGAACAGCTGTAATACTGTAGTGAGTTACTACTACTGCTACTACTGCCATGACCAGCACAGATGTAATACTGTAGTGAGTTACTACTACTGCCATGATCAGAACAGCTGTAATACTGCAGTGAGTTACTACTACTGCCATGACCAGAACAGATGCAATAATGTAGTGAGTTAATACTACTGCTACTACTGCCATGACCAGAACATATGTAATACTGTAGTGAGTTACAACTACTGCCAAGACTAGAACAGCTGTAGTACTATAGTGAGTTACTTCTCCTGCTACTACTGCCATGACTAGAACAGCTGTAAAACTGTAGTGAGTTACTACTACTGCTAATACTGCCATGACCAGAACAGCTGTAATATGTAGTGAGTTACTACTACTGCCATGAGCAGCACATATGTAATACTGCAGTGAGTTACTACTACTGCCATGACCAGAACAGATGCAATACTGTAGTGAGTTACTACTAATGCTAATACTGCCATGACCAGAACAGATGCAATACTGTAGTGAGTTACTACTAATGCTAATACTGCCATGACCAATACAGAAGTAAAACTGTAGTGAGTTACCACTACTGCAACTACTGCCATGACTAGAACAGATGTAATACTGTAGTGAGTTACTACTACTGCAATGACTAGAACAGCTGTAGTACTGTAGTGAGTTACTTCTCCTGATACTACTGCCATGACTAGAACAGCTTTAATACTGTAGTGAGTTACTACTACTGCTACTACTGCCATGACTAGAACAGCTGTAATACTGTAGTGAGTTACTACTACTGCTACTACTGCCATGACCAGAACAGCTGTAATACTGTAGTGAGTTACTACTACTGCCATGACTAGAACAGCTGTAGTACTGTAGTGAGTTACTTCTCCTGATACTACTGCCATGACTAGAACAGCTGTAATACTGTAGTGAGTTACTACTACTGCCATGACTAGAACAGCTGTAATATGTAGTGAGTTACTACTACTGCCATGACCAGAACAGATGCAATATGTAGTGAGTTACTACTACTGCCATGACCAGAACATATGTAATACTTTAGTGAGCTACTACTGATGCTACTGCCATGACCAGAACAGCTGTAATACTGTAGTGAGTTACTACTACTGCCATGACTAGAACAGCTGTAGTACTGTAGTGAGTTACTTATCCTGATACTACTGCCATGACTAGAACAGCTGTAATACTGTAGTGAGTTTCTACTACTGCCATGACTAGAACAGCTGTAATATGTAGTGAGTTACTACTACTGCCATGACCAGAATAGCTGTAATACTGTAGTGAGTTACTACTACTGCTACTAATGCCATGACTATAACAGATGTAATACTGTAGTGTGTTACTAATACTGCCTTGACCAGAACAGCTGTAATATGCAGTGAGTTACTACTACTGCCATGACCAGAACAGCTGCAATATGTAGTGAGTTACTACTACTGCTACTAATGCCATGACCAGAACAGCTGTAATACTCTAGTGAGTTACTGCTACTACTGCCTTGACTTGAACAGCTGTAGTACTGTAGTGAGTTACTACTACTGCTACTACTGCCATGACTAGAACAGATGTAAAACTGTAGTGAGTTACTACTACTGCCATGACCAGAACAGCTGTAGTACTGTAGTGAGTTACTACTACTGCCTTGACTTGAACAGCTGTAATATGTAGTGAGTTACTACTACTGCCTTGACTTGAACAGCTGTAATACTGTAGTGAGTTACTACTACTGCCTTGACTTGAACAGCTGTAGTACTGTAGTGAGTTACTACTACTGCCTTGACTTGAACAGCTGTAGTACTGTAGTGAGTTACTACTACTGCTACTTCTGCCATGACCAGTTCAGCTGTATTTTCCTCCATCCTGACTAGTCTCCCAGTCCCTGACGCTTGAAAAACATCCCCACAGCATGATCCTGCCACCACCATGCTTCAACATAGGGATGGTGCCAGGTTTCTTCCAGACTTGATGCTTTCCATTCAGTCCAAAGAGTTCAATCTTGGTTTCATCAGACCAGAGATTCTTGTTTATCATGCTCTGAGAGTCTTTAGGTGGCTTTTGTCAAACTCCAAGTAGGTTGTCATGTGCCTTTTACTGAGGAGTGGATTCTGTCTGGCCACTCTACCATAAAGGCCTGATTAGTGGAGTGCTGCAGACATTGTTGTCTTTCTAGATGGTTCTACCATCTCCACAGAGGAACTCTGGAGTTCTGTCAGAGTGACCATCGGTTCTTGGTCACCTACCTGACTAAGTCCCTTCTCCCCCGATTGCTCTGTTTGGCTGGGCGGACAGTTCTAGGAAGAGTCTTGGTGGTTCCAAACTTCTTCCATTTAAGAATGTTAGAGGCCAATGTGTTCTAGGGGACCTTCAATGCTACAGAAATGTTTTGGTACCCTTTCCTAAATCTATGCTTCACACAATCCTGTCTCGGAGCAGTACGGACAATTCCTTCGACCTCATGACTCTGACATGCGTTGTCAACTGTGGGACCTTTTATAAACAGGTGCCTTTCTAAATCACGACCAATAAATTATATTTACCACAGGTGGACTCCAATCAAGTTGTAGGAATATCTCAAAGATGATCAATGGAAACAGGAAGCACCTGAGCTCAATTTCGAGTCTCATAGCAAAGGGTCTGAATACTTATGTAAATAATATATTTATGTGTTTTCATTTTAATAAAGATAAAATGTAGTACAAGCTCCCTTAAGTGACAAGTCAATGTTTCTAGCTCATATAATTATATGGAATTTGTCAAATAACCCTTCAGCATACATACAATGATCCCAACCACTCTTCCCCTGCGGAGATACTCTGAATCAAATAGTGGATGCATTCCAAATGGCACCCTACTGTCCTTTAGGGTTCTGGTCAGTAGTGTACTATATAAGCAATAGGGTACCATTTGGGACGCAAACAGTATGATTTCCTTGTTCCCACCAGAGTTGTGAAGAGTGTGTTTTTTATTAACTTTTTCTAATTAGGGAAATGAATCGTACTGAATATAAACATAACCAGCCAGCCAGTCTGTCTCTGTCAGCCTAAGAACATGATAGTTACCTAATCTTTTGCTTCTTTATGTGTCATATTTGTTGACACACATCACATTTCATATTTCCCTCATCCGATTGTGTGTGTGTGTGTGTGTGTGTGTGTGTGTATGTTAGTCTTCTCTTCCACTTTAAGTTCTATCACTTGGGATTTACGATGGCACCGGAGGGGAGGGCTGCCGTCTTATCGGCTCTTAACCAACCATGCTTTTTTTTTTTTTTTAATTTTCGAGTTGTTTGAAACTTGTTTTTTTCATAATATTGCTGCTACCGTTTCTTATGACCGAAAAGAGCTACTGGACATCAGAACTACAATTGCTCACCTCAAACTGGATGAAGAGTTCTTCTTCAATGAGTCGGACGGGAGGGATATACTACTACAGACAACCGACTAGGCCCAGGTCCCCATGAATTGCATTAAAGTCCTCGGCCACTAGGATTGCCGCCTCTGGATGAGCGTTTTCCTTTTTGCTTATGTCGGTATACAGCTTATTGAGCACGGTTTTAGTGCTAGCATCGGTCTGTGGTGGTATGTAGACAGCTACAAAAAATACAGATGAAAACTCTAGGTAGATAGTGTGGTCTACAGCTTATCATGAGATACTCTACCTCAGGCGAGCAAAACATCAAGACTTCTTTAGATATCGTGCACCAGCTGTTCTTCACATATATGCATAGGCCCCCGCCTGTGTCTTACCAGTGGCTGTTCTATCCTGCTGATGGAGTGTATAACCCGCCAGGTTGTATGTTCTTAATGTCATTGTTCAGCCATGACTCGGTGAAACATAAGATATTACAGTTTTTACTGTCTTGTTGGTAGGATATACGTGCTTTCAGCTCGTCCAAGTTATTTACCAGCAAATGAACATTAGCTAGTAGGACGGAAGGAAAGGGCAGATTAGCAACTCGTCTCCTGATCCTCGCAAGGCACCCTGATTTTTCCATAAAATCTCTGTTTCCTTTTCCAGCGAATGTAGGGAAACTTAAAACTTAAATCAGTTCTACCTAATTTCTATCAGCATGTTAAATGTTCAACCACAGGAAAAAATTCTAGACCACCTTCACTCTACACACAGAGACGCGTACAAAGCTTTCCCTCACCCTCCATTTGGCAAATCTGACCATAATTCTACCCTTCTGATTCCTGCATACAAGCAAAAAATAAAGAAGGAAGCACCAGTGACATCGGTCTATAAAAATGTGTTCAGATGAAGCAGATGCTAAACTACAGGACTCGTTTGATAGCACAGACTGGAATATGTTCTGGGAATCTTCCGATGGCATTGAAGTTCCCTACCCTCCTCTTCCATCTCCATCTCGTGTCTTAATCCACTAAGAGACTTAGCATAGCAGATAGAGTGGTGCGATGTTGGCTGTTCAGTCTCCACCTCTCCCTTCCCTGAGTCCCCTAAGAGAGGTAGAGCTGCAGATGAAGTGATGTGATATTAGCTGAGGTAACGCACAGTGTTGTGTACGAGAACATCTAAAGCGAGTCCAAGTCAAGACCAAGACTGGATGGGGGGGCGAGACCGGGTCAAGACCGAGACTGGGAGGGGGACGAGGGGTCTGAGACCGAGTTAAGACTGAGACCAGAAAAATGCAAGTCCAATTCAAGACCATGATTGTAATTTTGTCAAATCACCACCATAATAAGAGTTCAACATGTCCAGTTTTTCTGTGTTCATATTTCAGAACAACATATGGATTCTTTAGACATTCAGAATAGTGAAAAAAATGCATGCTGAGGAAAAACAGACTCTCGATGTCACGTTCTGACCTTAGTTCTTTTGTTATGTCTTTGTTTTAGTATGGTCAGGGCTTGAGTTGGGTGGGTTGTCTATGTTAGTTTTTCTATGTGGTGTTTTGAGTTTGGCCTGGTATGGTTCTCAATCAGAGGCAGGTGTCGTTAGTTGTCTCTGATTGAGAATCATACTTAGGTAGCCTTTTCCCACCTGTGTTTCGTGGGTGATTGTTTCCTGTTTTGTTGTTTGTGTCACCATTCAGGACTGTTTCGTTTTTCGTTTTCATTCACTTTGTTATTTTTGTATTTTGTCGTGTTCAGTGATTATTAAAGTATCATGTACACTTACCACGCTGCGTATTGATCCGATCCTTGCCGTTACACTCAACACAGTCGAGAACAATGTTTTTTTTTTATAATAGTATAATAATAATTATATTTTTATTTTCAATGACCTGATTTAATCTCCTCAGTTTTCGTTGGAAATGAAAGGGTTAACACCGAAGAAGAAAAAAATCCAATCAGGACTTTTCTTTGCTGCTCTCTAGGGAGATAAATCTAACTAGCTAAGTTAACCATTGGCTAGGCCATCAGAAGCTAGATAAAGCCATCTGCCATTCAACTGTATTAGGGCAACATTTTTGAGTGACAGTGAGATCAACAAATCATTTTGACTTAATGAGTGGGACCGTTTATACAAAAACGTCCAGTACCAGTCCAAATTTTGGACACCCCTATTCATTCAAGGGTTTTTCTTTATTTTTTACTATTTTCTACATTGTATAATAATAACGAAGACTTCCAAACTAGTTCTTGCTAGCCAAGCAAATGACACCTTTATCTCTAGCAGTGTATAGTCACCAAAAAAACTAAATGAGGGGGAAATAGTCAGTTCCCCACCCACTCCTCCAATGGCATGGCATGACATGACATCATCCTAGCAGCTAGCTAGCTAACTAAAGTCTCTATGTTTTCAGGTTGCTATGTAAATAGATACACTAGCCTATTAGCCACGTTATGACTGACTTGTGATCTTTGCCCTTCCTAGTTTGATTGTACTGACATTCCCAGCCTTAGTTACATTTGTCCGTTTTTGTCCAAAACATTGAGTCATTGAAACTGAAACAGCGCATCCCGAATGGAGGCAGCAAACAATGTACCAGGCCAGCTGTGATTTACAACCTGATAGCAATATTTTTGGGACTACCAAGAAATGTATCAGTGAATTATATCATGCATTAAACTGCATCCATCTTTTTTGCCAACAATGACTTAGTGTACGTCATGGAATGTTGAGTCAAATATAAACTATTTTTAAAACCTCTTATGAAGTTGCTTTTGTAGCATAAACTGTGAAATTGATATTTTTGACTGATATTATGTCTGTTTGTTTCATATCTGCAAACTAGTTAAAACGCTGTCAGTTCCACTTTGAACTTTAGGTCACCGGTTACTTTGTTTGCTAAATGTGAAATGTTTATATCAATGGGAAGTAGTTGTAAATTTCGATTGGGAAATGCTTAATGGTTGTGTTTTTGTATTGTTATGGTTGAGACCTACTGGCTCATTATGTCTGAGTTTATGGACTACTTATCGTTTAACATCATGCTGTGTGTGACTGCAGTCTTTCCATCGGCCCCATGAAGTGGTGTAGGGGTATCGGGAGAAATGGGTATATTTTGCTCAAATGTTCCCAAACGGCCCGCCCAGCGAAGGAAAGACACCCTGTGTGAAAAATTCAATGTTTTCCTTAGTGTTTTTAAATTAGTTTTCATACAGGTGTTTGTTTTTTTTTACAGATTTTCACTCTCAAAATCACACTTTTTCGTGCAATGGCTAAACCACATCCATCTGCTTGTGTGGGCCTGTCAGGGTCTGGCTCCCCAGTGGCTGGGACTCAGTCCATGTCTATGCCCATGATGCAAACAGAGCATGATGACAATTGCGCATCACAAATAGCCTACTAACCAACACTTTGGACTAAACTGGTTTGCATACCCATTGTTGCCTTCATTAGCATTGACAGTGCCTTGCAAAAGTATTCAGCCCCCTTGGCGTTTTTCCAATTTTGGTGCATTACAACCTGTAATTTAAATGTATATTTATTTGGATTTCATGTAATGGACATACACAAAATAGTCCAAATTGAAGTGAAATGAAAACAATTTAAACGGAAAAGTGGTGCGTGCATATGTATTCACCCCCTTTGCTATGAAGCCCCTAAATAAGATCTGGTGCAACCAATTACCTTCAGAAGTCACATAATTAGTTAAATATTGTCCACCTGTGTGCAATCTAAGTGTCACATGATCTC
Source organism: Oncorhynchus mykiss (assembly GCF_013265735.2). Taxonomy (NCBI): domain Eukaryota; kingdom Metazoa; phylum Chordata; class Actinopteri; order Salmoniformes; family Salmonidae; genus Oncorhynchus; species Oncorhynchus mykiss. The sequence continues at coordinate 58,217,618 of NC_048587.1, forward strand.
AGTATATATACACCTGTTCCGAAAGGCCATGCAACACCACTAAGCAATGGGCACCACCAAGCAAGCGGCACTATGAAGACCAAGGAGCTCTCCAAACAGGTCAGGGACAAAGTTGTGGAGGAGTACAGATCAGGGTTGGGTTGTAAAAATATCACAAACTTTGAACATCCCACGGAGCACCATTAAATCCATTATTAAAAAATGGAAAGAATATGGAACCACAAAAAACCTGCCAAGAGAGGGCCGCCCACCAAAACTCATGGACCAGGCAAGGAGTGCATTAAACAGAGAGGCAACAAAGAGACCAAAGATAACCCTGAAGGAGATGCAAAGCTCCACAGCGGAGATTGGAGTATCTGTCCATAGGACCATTTAAGCCGTACACTCCACAGAGCTGGGCTTTATGGAAGAGTGGCCAGAAAAAAAGCCATTGCTTTAAGAAAAAAATACGCAAATATGTTTGGTGTTCATCAAAAGGCATGTGATAGATTCCCCAAACATATGGAAGAAGGTACTCTGGTCAGATGAGACTAAAATGTAGCTTTTGGCCATCAATGAAAACACTATGTCTGGCGCAAACCAAACAGCTTTCATTAACCTGAGAACAACACCTTGCTTCTCTGTGGGGATGTTTTTCATCGGCAGGGACTGGGAAACTAGTCAGAATTGAAGGAATGATGGATGGCGCTAAATGCAGGGAAATTCTTGAGGGATACCTGTTTCAGTCTTCCAGAGATTTGAGACTGGGACGGAGATTCACCTTCCAGTAGGACAATGACCCTAAGCATACTGCTAAAGCAACACTGGAGTGGTTTAAGGGGAAACATTTAAATATCTTGGAATGGCTTAGTCAAAGCCCAGACCTCAATCCAATTGAGAATCTGTGGTATGACTCAAAGATTGCGGTACACCAGCGGAACCCATCCAACTTGAAGGAGCTGGAGCAGTTTTGCCTTGAAGAATGGGCAAAAATCCCAGTGGCTAGATCTGTCAAGCTTATAGAGACAGACCCCAAGAGACTTGCAGCTGTAATTACTGCAAAGGTGGCTCTACAAAGTATTGACTTAGGAGGGGGGGTATAGTTATGCACGCTCAAGTTTTCTGTTTTTTGTGCTGTTTCTTGTTTGTTTCACAATACAACATATTTAGCATCTTCAAAGTGGTATTCATCAAATGATACAAAGGCAACAAAGTAGGAAAAATGCAAAGGGGGGGGAATACTTATGCAAGCCACTGTAGGTTCGCCACTGTAGGTTCGCCACTGTAGGTTCGCCACTGTAGGTTCGCCACTGCTCTCTCCTGTCTAGAATGGCTTTAAAGGCTGTTAACATACTGTATTCATGTTTTAAGAATATGTGGCCTGGCGAAGCGGTTATGTGCTGACTGAACATAAGCTGATAATTATGAGTGTTTTACTCCACTGGTCTCCGGAAGAAATTACTAGTCTTCACTGTCCGAGACTTAGTCAAGGCCGATTACAAATGTATCCTACACCAGAGAAGACTGAGACACTCAATATGTGGCCTCGAGACTGGTCTCGGTCTAGTCCGATCTCGCGTTCTACAACACTGGTAGCGCAGCAGCTGAAAGTGGTGTGATATTTACTGCAATTTGCAGTATGCATCCCTAAGAATGGAGAGTTAGTATGCATCCCTGAGAATGGAGAGTTAGTATGCATCCCTAAGAATGGAGACTTAGTATGCATCCCTAAGAATGGAGACTTAGTATGCATCCCTAAGAATGGAGACTTAGTATGCATCCCTAAGAATGGAGAGTTAGTATGCATCCCTGAGAATGGAGAGTTAGTATGCATCCCTAAGAATGGAGGGTTAGTATGCATCCCTGGGAATGGACAGTTAGCATTGTAGCTTCTAGCAGAGTTGTGCCACATTAGTTGATTGCTTTATGTGGACTGGAGAGAGCTAACTAGCTGGAGCTGGGGCTAACTTCAGAATTAAGTCCGCCAGCTAAAGTGGCCAATTGTCTGTGAAGTTGGCTTTAAATTGCCTGGTTAAGTCCCAAAAAGCACCCTATTTAATACATAGTGCACTAATTTTTGACCCTGGTTAAAAGTAGTGCACTATGTAGGAAATAGTGTACCATTTGGGATACAAGGCTAAGAGGAATCTCTAATAAGTGTTTTCTGCAGCAGAGCTTCATCAAATAGTTAGAGTTAATAAATCACCAATACATTGCCATGACCAACAGCCTCCACAGCCTTCAGATCACCATTCTCCACAGCCCCAGCCTCCACAGCCCCAGCCTCCAGAGCCCCAGCATCCAGAGCCCCAGCATCCACAGCCCCAGTCTCCACAGCCCCAGCCTCCACAGCCCCAGCCTCCACAGCCCCAGCATCCACAGCCCCAGCATCCACAGCCCCAGCATCCACAGCCCCAGCCTCCAGAGCCCCAGCATCCACAGCCCCAGCCTCCACAGCCCCAGCCTCCACAGCCCCAGCCTCCACAGCCCCAGCCTCCACAGCCCCAGCATCCACAGCCCCAGCATCCACAGCCCCAGCATCCACAGCCCCAGCCTCCAGAGCCCCAGCATCCACAGCCCCAGCCTCCACAGCCCCAGCCTCCACAGCCCCAGCCTCCAGAGCCCCAGCCTCCAGAGCCCCAGCATCCAGAGCCCCAGCATCCAGAGCTCCAGCATCCAGAGCCCCAGCCTCCAGAGCCCCAGCCTCCAGAGCCCCATTCTCTGCACGGCAGCAGCAGCCAGCTGCTAATAGATGGAAAGGAGGGAGGCTCGCTGTGTGTGAGTCTGTGAATATATATTTTTTTTTAAAGCAAGGGAATCCGGCATAAAAATCAAAGAGAGAGAGTGAGTGTGAGTGAGAGAGAGATACATATTTATGTTTATTTATTTTTCCTTGAAAAGAGAGAGAGAGAGATTTAAAACTGGACAAACCGCCATGTTTCTGAAAAATAATATTTTCTGTCTTCACTGTCCGAGACTTAGTCAAGGCCGATTACAAATGTATCCTACACCAGAGAAGACTGAGACACTCAATATGTGGCCTCGAGACTGGTCTCGGTCTAGTCCGATCTCGCATTCTACAACACTGGTAGCGCAGCAGCTGAAAGTGGTGTGATATTTACTGCAATTTGCAGTATGCATCCCTAAGAATGGAGAGTTAGTATGCATCCCTGAGAATGGAGAGTTAGTATGCATCCCTAAGAATGGAGACTTAGTATGCATCCCTAAGAATGGAGACTTAGTATGCATCCCTAAGAATGGAGACTTAGTATGCATCCCTAAGAATGGAGAGTTAGTATGCATCCCTGAGAATGGAGAGTTAGTATGCATCCCTAAGAATGGAGGGTTAGTATGCATCCCTGGGAATGGACAGTTAGCATTGTAGCTTCTAGCAGAGTTGTGCCACATTAGTTGATTGCTTTATGTGGACTGGAGAGAGCTAACTAGCTGGAGCTGGGGCTAACTTCAGAATTAAGTCCGCCAGCTAAAGTGGCCAATTGTCTGTGAAGTTGGCTTTAAATTGCCTGGTTAAGTCCCAAAAAGCACCCTATTTAATACATAGTGCACTAATTTTTGACCCTGGTTAAAAGTAGTGCACTATGTAGGAAATAGTGTACCATTTGGGATACAAGGCTAAGAGGAATCTCTAATAAGTGTTTTCTGCAGCAGAGCTTCATCAAATAGTTAGAGTTAATAAATCACCAATACATTGCCATGACCAACAGCCTCCACAGCCTTCAGATCACCATTCTCCACAGCCCCAGCCTCCACAGCCCCAGCCTCCACAGCCCCAGCCTCCAGAGCCCCAGCATCCAGAGCCCCAGCATCCACAGCCCCAGTCTCCACAGCCCCAGCCTCCACAGCCCCAGCCTCCACAGCCCCAGCATCCACAGCCCCAGCATCCACAGCCCCAGCATCCACAGCCCCAGCCTCCAGAGCCCCAGCCTCCACAGCCCCAGCCTCCACAGCCCCAGCCTCCACAGCCCCAGCCTCCACAGCCCCAGCATCCACAGCCCCAGCATCCACAGCCCCAGCATCCACAGCCCCAGCCTCCAGAGCCCCAGCATCCACAGCCCCAGCCTCCACAGCCCCAGCCTCCACAGCCCCAGCCTCCAGAGCCCCAGCCTCCAGAGCCCCAGCATCCAGAGCCCCAGCATCCAGAGCTCCAGCATCCAGAGCCCCAGCCTCCAGAGCCCCAGCCTCCAGAGCCCCATTCTCTGCACGGCAGCAGCAGCCAGCTGCTAATAGATGGAAAGGAGGGAGGCTCGCTGTGTGTGAGTCTGTGAAAATATAGTTTTTTTTAAAGCAAGGGAATCCGGCATAAAAATCAAAGAGAGAGAGTGAGTGTGAGTGAGAGAGAGATACATATTTATGTTTATTTATTTTTCCTTGAAAAGAGAGAGAGAGAGATTTAAAACTGGACAAACCGCCATGTTTCTGAAAAATAATATTTTCTGTTTTTCTTTACCTTTATTCCATGTCTCTCTCACACATTTTCTCTTTATATTTCTTTCTCTGTCCCTTGTGTGATGAATTTCATCAAGGGAGGTCAATAGATATCTGAAATAATGTTCACCTCTCACTCAAAAACTATAAATCAATTCTGGTTTCGGGTCACTCTACTATCTCTCTCCTCTCGTGGTGGTGGACATACTGTCTGTCTGGTGGAGCCGACCTTATCTCTGAGGACTGATGTTATGTAATCAACAGTAATGTATAAACAGTACATCTCAGTGGTCTTCTGTAACTCAGTTAGTAGAACATGGTCCTCTGTAACTCAGTTAGTAGAACATGGTCCTCTGTAACTCAGATAGTAGAACATGGTCCTCTGTAACTCAGATGGTAGAACATGGTCCTCTGTAACTCAGTTAGTAGAACATGGTCCTCTGTAACTCAGATAGTAAAACATGTACCTCTGTACCTTAGTTACTAGAACATGGTCTTCTGTAACTCTGTTAGTAGAACATGGTCCTCTGTAACTCAGTTAGGAGAAAATGGTCCTCTGTAACTCAGTCAGTAGAACATGGTCCTCTGTATCTCAGTTAGCAGAACATGGTCTTCTGTAACTCTGTTAGTAGAAAATGGTCCTCTGTAACTCAGTCAGTAGAACATGGTCTTCTGTAACTCAGTTAGTTGAACATGGTCCTCTGTAAACTCAGTTTTGTAGATCATGACATTGCAATGCCAGGAAAGTAGGTTAAATTCCCGTGACCACCCATAAGTAACATGTATGTTGGTAAATGGCATACAGTATGTTATTATTATTATCCCGTTTGCTATTATCATGTATTTAGAAACTGCCATAGACAGGGACAGTTACAACACACGAACAGTCACCGTTTGAGATAACTAATACAATTTGCTTTTCAGTGGATGGAGGTGTTTGTGACAACAGCTTCTGATGACGATAACGATAAATACATTACTGTATCAATCACTATGAGGTGGCACATGCCTTGATACTGAATGGTAGGTGGTGTGTGTGTGTGTGTGTGTGTGTGTGTGTGTGTGTGTGTGTGTGTGTGTGTGTGTGTGTGTGTGTGTGTGTGTGTGTGTGTGTGTGTGTGTGTGTGTGTGTGTGTGTGTGTGTGTGTGTGTGTATGTGTGTGTCCTAACACTGCAGGCTCCTTTAGCTTGTTCTATTTGGTCTTTGGTCATCCTAACATGTTGGTCTCTAGACATCCTAACATATTGGTCTCTAGTCATCCTAACATATTGGTCTCTAGACATCCTAACATATTGGTTTCTAGACATCCTAACAGATTGGTCTCTAGACATCCTAACATATTGGTCTCTAGTCATCCTAACCGATTGGTCTCTAGTCATCCTAGCAGATTGGTCTCTAGACATCCTAACAGATTGGTCTCTAGTCATCCTAACCGATTGGTCTCTAGTCATCCTAGCAGATTGGTCTCTAGACATCCTAACACATTGGTGTCTAGACATCCTAACATATTGGTCTCTAGACATCCTAACACATTGGTCTCTAGTCATCCTAACACATTGGTCTCTAGTCATCCTAACACATTGGTCTCTAGTCATCCTAACACATTGGTCTCTAGTCATCCTAACATATTGGTCTCTAGTCATCCTAACACATTGGTCTCTAGTCATCCTAACACATTGGTCTCTAGTCATCCTAACACATTGGTCTCTAGTCATCCTAACACATTGGTCTCTAGTCATCCTAACACATTGGTCTCTAGTCATTCTAACAAATTGGTCTCTAGTCATCCTAACAGATTGGTCTCTAGTCATCCTAACATATTGGTCTCTAGTCATCCTAACATATTGGTATCTAGTCATCCTAACATATTGGGCTTTAATCATCCTTTCACTGTGACAGCATTTTCTATCTTGTTCGTTTAGGTTCAACTACAGATTGGACTTGGGCTGTAGTCTAGCCTCCCGTATATCCTTATTCCACATTTACCCAGAGTGGCATATCATAGGAAATATATAGAACATATGATATGAAAGTGACAAAAACTGTCACTTTGTGACAAGACTACACCACTCATCACATACCACCCACTATCCACCACCCAACATCCACCATTCCTTACCTACCATCCATTACCCACCACCCACTACCGCCCACCCACCACCCACCCGTTTGATGATATCAAAACCTGCTGTCCTTGTTGTTGTGCTGCAGTGGCTTGAATGTCCATGCACAGCCACACAAAAGCACACGCACACAAACTGTATTGGCTTCAATGTCCTGTATCTTACTTTTGATGTAATTCAAAGCCTGTCTTGTCTGTCCTTCGGCTAGAAGTGATACAGTACACTGATGCTGTGCTGACTGAGAGTTATCATGCTTTATATATTTTATAGTATAATTATATATATTACATTCACTGTGACACAGCACAATCACACTCCAATTGACCACATCAAGACTTGAAGGTGAAGTTCCAAATGGACCCCTATTCCATTGATAGTGCATAATTATTGTTAATTGATCAATTCAAATGTAGTGCACTCTACAGGGAGTAGGGTGCAATTTGGGATGCATGCACCGACTGAACTCTGTGTTATGGTTCCTCCTGGCACTAAAGGGTGGAAGTAGACTTTATCACAGGGTTACCTCCACCTCAAGGGCTTACCACTATCCTGGTGGTCGTCCATCGGTTCTCCAAGGCAGCCCATTTCATTGCCTTACCCAAGTTGCCTTCAGCGAAGGAGACCGCTGATCTGATGTTTATCCACGTCTTTCGACTACATGGACTCCCCCAGGACATTGTCTCAGATCGTGGGCCCCAGTTTGTCATACGGTATTTGGAAGGCCTTCTGTTCCCTGTTTGGGGCATCGGTGAGTCTCTCCTCGGGGTTCCACCCTCAGTTGAAATGGAAAACTGAGTGGGCCAACCAAGAGTAGGAGAAGTTCCTCCGCTGCTTCGTCTCCACTCAGGCCATTAATTGGAGTATGCTCATAACACACTGCCGAACTCTGTCGACGTTTGAGTGTCTGTTCGGGTTCCCCCAGGGTCTGTCCATACTTTCATGTCTCCCGTCTCAAGCTGGTAAGGACAAGCCCATACTCTCCCCCAACAACTGCTCCTCCACCCCCTCAACTTGTGGATGCACGCCCAGCCTACACGGTTCGGCGTCTGTTGGAGGCTCGTAGGGTCTGAGTGACCCTGCAGTACCTGGTGGACTAGGAGGGCTATGGTCCTGAGTGGCCTCCGCCTCTAAGTGGAGGTTTAAAACCTGACGTGTGTGTGTGTGTGTGTGTGTGTGTGTGTGTGTGTGTGTGCATATGTGTGTGTCTGTCACTCTACCATGGTCAGAGTGGCAGGGTGATAAGGGTTGAATAAAGGCAACTCAGTAGTCTACACACGCAAACACACACACACACACACACACACACACACACACACAAACAACCCCTCCAAGCCAATTGACTCCAGATCTACAGACATTCCATATTTTATTCACTGTGTAATTTGCAACTCTTTCTTAAATATTAATAAGTGCTATCTTTCATTTGTTCATTTATCAATTAATTTATCAACATAAGCGGTTGTATTGCTATTCCCCCCCCCCCAAAAAATGCAACATAATAGCAACAAAATCGTACATACAGAACACTGCAGCTGAATGAGTATGCAAACATTTGGCAGTTATCCAGTGGTTGTAACGGCTACTTCCGCTCCTTCGCTCAACGTCGCCGGTCTACTAACCACGGGCCCTGGCAATCTTCATTACGCACACCTGCTCCCCACCATTATGCACACATGTTACCCATCGTTACGCACACCTGACCCTCATCCTCACCTTAATTACTCTCCCTTTATTTAGCCCTCAGTAGCCTCAGTGTTCAGGCAGCATTGGTTTTTGTCATGTTAATTACGCTTCTCCTGTTTTTGTTTATTCTACCCTTATCATTAAACATACCCTTTGCACCTGCTTCCCGACCATCGGTGGCTGAAGTGCCACGTTACAGAATACCAGATCTCCATATGGGAAGTAGCAGAAGATAAAGCATTCTCCCAGACAGTCGGCGAACAGGGACAACTACTCTGCCACATCACGATCAGCTGGCACAACTGGGTACGGCTATGAATGAGGTCCTCCGCATCCTCCACCACCTTGACACCACCCGAGAGGAATCACCTCCAACTAGCGGAGGGTCTCCTACCATGAGTCGTACCAGCGAGCCAGACCCCCAGCCTACCCAGCAGAGTGCCCAGGTTAGCCATGCCCAACTGTCCCTCCCAGACAAGTATCACGGGACTCCATCCAAATGTCGTTGCTTCCTACTCCAGTGCTCCCTCTTTTTTGCCCATCGGACAGGAGCCCCCTCCACCGAGAGTTCAAAGGTTGCCACGGCCATTTCCCTGCTGACCGGGTGGGTGTTAGAGTGGGCACCAACAGTCTGGGAGGGAGGCGAGGAAGAGATGGGTTCCTACGAGAGGTTCATGGCTCTGTTCAGGGCGATCTTTGACCATCCACCAGAGGGCAGAGATGGAAGTGAGCGACTATTCCAACTCCGGCAGGGTGCCCAGACCACTGCAGAGTACACCCTCACCTTCTGGACCGTAGCAGCCTCCAGCGGATGGAATAAGCCGGTGCTCCGGATGAGAGGAAGGTTGGGGCAATCAGGTCATGGCCAGTCCCAACCACCGTAAAGAGACTACGGTTTTTGGGGTTTGCCAACTTCTACCGCTGCTTCAATAAAAATTTCAGCTACATCGCCTCTCCTCTCACCTCTCTCAAGGCCGGTCCCCGTAAATTGGTGTGGAGTCCTGCAGCCGATGAGGCCTTCCACCTTCTGAAGGGGCATTTCACCTCCGCTCCGTTACTGAAACACCCAGATCCTATGCTGTCCTTTGTGGTGGAGGTGGACGCCTCAGAAGTGGGCGTAAGGGCCGTCCTGTCCCAACGCCAAGGTAAACCACAGAAATTGTGTCCATGTTCATACAACTCTAAGAAACTGTCTCCTGCAGAGATTAGCTATCACGTCAACAACCAGGAGCTCCTGGCAGTGAAGTTGGCATTAGAGGAGTGGTGACACTGGCTGGATGGCACCAAGGACCCATTTCTTATACTCACTGACTTTTGGAACCTGGAGTACATATGGCTAGCAAGACGGCTGAACTCACGCCAAGCAAGCTGGGCCCTGTTCTTCTCTAGATTCAACTTCACCCCAAGTTCAAAGAACATCAAAGCCGATGCCCTGTCCAGTCTCCGCGATTCGCGAGAAGTTTCAGTCTTGAGTGCATCCATCATTCCTCCCTTACGAATCGTTGACCCCGTGCTTTGGGACGTAGACGTGGACATCCGTAAGGCTGTGGAGAGGTAACCCACACCTGCTACCTACCCTCCGGAGCACACCTACGTCCCAACAGAGGTAAGGGATGGGCTGTTGACCTGGGCGCACACTTCCCTGACCGCTGGACATCCAGGTCTCACCCACACCATTCAATCTATCTCCGCAAAGTACTGGTGAACCACCTTGGCCCAGGATGTTGCCCGCTATTGTAACTCATGTTCCGTATGTGCCCAAACCAAATCTCCCTGGCACGCTCCAGCAGGGAAACTCATTCCCCTTCCCGTGACTCAGCGAACTTGGTCCCATCTGTCCATAGATTTTGTTACTGGGCACATGGCCCCATCTGATGGTCTCACCACTGTTATGGTTGTTGTGGAAAGATTCTCCAAATCCTGACATTTTATCCCTCTCTCTGCTCTCCTTACCACTCTCCAGGTCACTTAGGCACTGTTCCAGCAGGATTTATGGCACTATGGCTTCAAGAGGACATCGTTTGAGGCTCTAATACCATGTTCTGTTGTCCATTTATACCTGCATAAGCATCTACAGTAGCGCTGATCGAACCTGAGCAGACAAGGTTTCTCTTAGCACTTACAGGAGAAGGATGGGGGTACAGAGAGGCGGAGAGAATAATAAGAGTGCTCATTTATTGTCTCTAAGACTTTTCATAAGAACTGGGAGGCTCCCAAGCTTTAAAATTGACACCATCAATCAAGGAGGTTTTGAGGAATGCAACAACTGTTCAGACTTTTCATTGTATATTTGTCCTTTTATTACGAGCTCCCAAACATTATTCCCTATTAGCTCCATGTATTAGTACCAAGCCCCTCTCTCTGCCTCTCTTTATGCCTCCCTCTCTCGTTCCCTTAGCATCTCTCTCACTCATCTCTCTATCACTGCCCCTGATTTTTCTCTTTCTCTGTGCATCCATTCTCACTGCCACTCTATATCTCTTTCTAACTCTCTTTTTCTGTGTGCCGCTCATTCCCTCCCTCCCTGCCACGAGAGGGAGCACATATGATGTAAAGAAGTGTAACAGATAACTGTATGATAACTTTCAAGGGTTTGGCTTAGTAAGATCAAAAACACTTGAGAATTAGCGGTGACAAGTACCTAAAGAATACTACACTAAAATGTCCTCATTTCTCCCTAGCACATGGCCACAAGGACTCACTGGTACATGGCCACAAGGACTCACTGGCACATGGCCACAATGACTCACTGGCACATGGCCACAACGACTCACTGGTACATGTCCACAACGACTCACTGGCACATGGCCACAACGACTCACTGGCACATGGCCACAACGACTCACTGGCACATGGCCACAACGACTCACTGGTACATGGCCACAACGACTCACTTGTACATGGCCACAACGACTCACTGGTACATGTCCACAACGTCTCACTGGCACATGTCCACAAGGACTCACTGGCACATGGCCACAAGGACTCACTGGTACATGGCCACAAGGACTCACTGGCACATGTCCATAACGACTCACTGGCACATGGCCACAACGACTTACTGGCACATGGCCACAAGGACTCACTGGCACATGGCCACAAGGATTCACTGGTACATGTCCACAACGACTCACCGGCACATGGCCACAACGACTCACTGGCACATGGCCACAACGACTCACTGGTACATGGACACAACGACTCACTTGTACATGGCCACAACGACTCACTGGTACATGTCCACAACGACTCACTGGCACATGTCTACAAGGACTCACTGGCACATGTCCACAAGGACTCACTGGTACATGGCCACAACGACTCACTGGCACATGTCCACAACGTCTCACTGGTACATGGCCACAAGGACTCACTGGCACATGGCCACAAGGACTCACTGGTACATGGCCACAAGGACTCACTGGTACATGGCCACAACGACTCACTGGCACATGTCCATAACGACTCACTGGCACATTGCCACAACGACTCACTGGCACATTGCCACAACGACTTACTGGCACATGGCCACAACGACTCACTGGCACATGGCCACAAGGACTCACTGGCACATGTCCATAACAACTCACTGGCACATGGCCACAACGACTCACTGGCACATGGCCACAACGACTCACTGGCACATGGCCACAATGACTCACTGGCACATGGCCACAATGACTCACTGGCACATGTCCACAACGACTCACTGGCACAAGGACTCACTGGCACATGGCCACAATGACTCACTGGCACAAGAACTCACTGGCACATGTCCACAACGACTCACTGGCACAAGGACTCACTGGCACATGGCCACAATGACTCACTGGCACAAGAACTCACTGGCACATGTCCACAACGACTCACTGGCACAAGGACTCAGTGGCACATGGCCACAATGACTCACTGGCACAAGGACTCACTGGCACATGGCCACAAGGAATCTCAATTCAATCTTCTTGCACCAATTAAATTATGTATCTTTCTTCTTCTCAACACTTGGGCTGACTTTCAAACAGCGTCCGATTTCATATTTAGCAAACTACTTTAGACTGAACAGGGAATAAGGAACAGGGAAGCACCCTGTGTTGTTGACGAGAAGAGACGACAGTGATTAACACCTCCTACAGCACCTGTTCTCAGAAGAACGATTTCAGTGAGAAAATTGTGTGGGTGGCTTCACACAGGGAACTGGTCATGGTTTCGCACAGGGAACCTTCCACGGTTTCACAAAGGGAACTGGTCATGGTTTCACACAGGGAATTGGTTATGGTTTCACACAGGGAACTGGTCACGGCTTCACAAAGGGATCTGGTTATGGTTTCACACAGGGAACTGGTTATGGTTTCACACAGGGAATTGGTTATGGTTTCACAAGGGGAACCTTTCATGGTTTCACACAGGGAACCTTTCATGGTTTCACACAGGGAATTGGTTATGGTTTCACACAGGGAACTGGTCACGGTTCACACAGGGAACTGGTCAAGGCTTCACACAGGGAACTGGTCACGGCTTCACACAGGGAACTGGTTATGGTTTCACACAGGGAACTGGTTATGGTTTCACAAGGGGAACCTTTCATGGTTTCACACAGGGAATTGGTTATGGTTTCACACAGGGAACCTTTCATGGTTTCACACAGGGAATTGGTTATGGTTTCACACAGGGAACCTTTCATGGTTTCACACAGGGAACTGGTCACGGCTTCACACAGGGAACTGGTCACGGCTTCACACAGGGAACTGGTCACGGCTTCACAAAGGGAACTGGTCACGGCTTCACACAGGGAACTGGTCATGGCTTCACAAAGGGAACTGTTCACGGCTTCACAAAGGGAACTGTTCACGGCTTCACAAAGGGAACTGGTCACGGCTTCAAACAGGGAACTGGTCATGGCTTCACAAAGGGAACTGGTTATGGTTTCACACAGGGAACTGGTCATGGCTTCACACAGGGAACTGTTCACGGCTTCACACAGGGAACTGGTCACGGCTTCACACAGGGAACTGGTCACGGCTTCACACAGGGAACTGGTCATGGCTTCACAAAGGGAACTGGTCACGGCTTCACAAAGGGAACTGTTCACGGCTTCACAAAGGGAATTGGTCACGGCTTCACACAGGGAACTGGTTATGGTTTCACACAAGGAACTGGGAACTGGTCACGGCTTCACACAATATATCACTAGCCACTTTAAACAATGCTACCTTATATAAATGTTACTTACCCTACATTATTCATCTCATATGCATACGTATATACTGTACTCTATATCATCGACGGTATCCTTATGTAATACATGTATCACTAGCCACTTTATACTATACTATGCCACTTTGTTTACATACTCATCTCATTTGTACATACTGTACCCGATACCATCTACTGTATCTTGCCTATGCTGCTCTGTACCATCACTCATTCATATATCCTTATGTACATATTCTTTTTCCCCTTACACTGTGTACAAGACAGTAGTTTTGGAATTGTTAGTTAGATTACTTGTTATTACTGCATTGTCGGAACTAGAAGCACAAGCATTTCGCTACACTCGCATTAACATCTGCTAACCATGTGTATGTGACAAATAAAATTTGATTTGATTTGATTTGATTTGATTTGGTTATGGTTTCACACAGGGAACTGGTCATGGCTTCACAAAGGGAACTGGTCACGGCTTCACACAGGGAACTGGTTATGGTTTCACCCAGGGAACTGGTTATGGTTTCACAAGGGGAACCTTTCATGGTTTCACACAGGGAACCTTTCATGGTTTCACACAGGGAATTGGTTATGGTTTCACACAGGGAACCTTTCATGGTTTCACACAGGGAACTGGTCACGGCTTCACACAGGGAACTGGTCACGGCTTCACACAGGGAACTGGTCACGGCTTCACAAAGGGAACTGGTCAAGGCTTCACAGAGGGAACTGGTTATGGTTTCACACAGGGAACTGGTCACGGCTTCACACAGGGAACTGGTTATGGTTTCACACAGGGAACTGGTCATGGCTTCACAAAGGGAACTGGTCACGGCTTCACAAAGGGAACTGTTCACGGCTTCACAAAGGGAAATGGTCACGGCTTCACACAGGGAACTGGTTATGGTTTCACACAGGGAACTGGTCATGGCTTCACAAAGGGAACTGGTCACGGCTTCACACAGGGAACTGGTTATGGTTTCACACAGGGAACTGGTTATGGTTTCACAAGGGGAACCTTTCATGGTTTCACACAGGGAACCTTTCATGGTGTCTCTCTACTCTCTAACAGACAGTAATGATGGGTGTCTCTCTCATCTCTAACAGACAGTTATGATGGGCGTCTCTCTCCTCTCTAACAGACAGTAATGATGGATGTCTCTCTCCTCTCTAACAGACAGTAATGATGGGTGTCTCTCCTCTCTAACAGACAATAATGATGGGTGTCTCTCTCCTCTCTAACATACAGTAATGATGGGTGTCTCTCTCCTCTCTAACAGACAGTAATGATTGGTGTCTCTCTCCTCTCTAACATACAGTAATGATGGGTGTCTCTCTCCTCTCTAACAGACAGTAATGATTGGAGTCTCTCTCCTCTCTAACAAACAGTTATGACGGGTGTCTCTCTCCTCTCTAACAGACAGTAATGAATGGTGTCTCTCTCCTCTCTAACAAACAGTTATGATGGGTGTCTCTCCTCTCTAACAGACAATAATGATTGGTGTCTCTCTCCTCTCTAACAGACAGTAATGATGGGTGTCTCTCTCCTCTCTAACAGACAGTAATGATTGGAGTCTCTCTCCTCTCTAACAAACAGTTATGACGGGTGTCTCTCTCCTCTCTAACAGACAGTAATGAATGGTGTCTCTCTCCTCTCTAACAAACAGTTATGAATGGTGTCTCTCTCCTCTCTAACAGACAGTAATGATGGGTGTCTCTCTCCTCTCTAACAGACAGTAATGATGGATGTCTCTCCTCTCTAACAGACAGTAATGATGGATGTCTCTCCTCTCTAACAGACAGTAATGATGGATGTCTCTCTCCTCTCTAACAGACAGTAATGATGGGTGTCTCTCTCCTCTCTAACAGACAGTTATGATGGGTCTCTCCTCCTTAAACCATAGGAATGATGGGTGTCTCTCCTCTCTAACAGACAGTAATGATGGATGTCTCTCTCCTCTCTAACAGACAGTAATGATGGGTGTCTCTCTCCTCTCTAACAGACAGTAATGACGGGTGTCTCTCTCCTCTCTAGCAGACAGTTATGATGGGCGTCTCTCTCCTCTCTAACAGACAGTAGGGAGTAGTGCTGTGTGTCGCTATGGTCGTTGAGTAGACAGGAAAGTCCACCAGTCATTAGAGACAACTGAAGCAGACTTGAACCTACCTAGGAAATCATTATTAGGTGGTACAGACAGTAGCATTCTCTCTTGCGCTCTCTCTCTCCAATAAAAAGAAACCTGTCATTTTTACCAATAGTTGTAAAAGAGATTTTCCCTTGAGACAAATGGAAACAACATAACTTCAATCTCAGACTTGATACGAGCATCCCAGATTGTCACTGGAACTTAATGAATTGGTAATGTTCTCACTATCATCAAGGTAATGATTCTGTGATTCTGTCTTGTACTCAATGTCATCAGCTCAATGATTCTGTCTTGTACTCAATGTCATCAGCTCAATGATTCTGTCTTGTACTCAATGTCATCAGCTCAATGATTCTGTCTTGTACTCAATGTCATCAGCTCAATGATTCTGTCTGGTACTCAATGTCATCAGCTCAATGATTCTGTCTGGTACTCAATGTCATCAGCTCAATGATTCTGTCTGGTACTCAATGTCATCAGCTCAATGATTCTGTCTGGTACTCAATGTCATCAGCTCAATGATTCTGTCTTGTACTCAATGTCATCAGCTCAATGATTCTGTCTTGTACTCAATGTCATCAGCTCAATGATTATGTCATGTTCATACTGTCACCAGCACACACACACACACACACAGATACACAAACATCAGCGGGTCGTATAGTCGTTAATTACCTAACTAAAGCGATGTTGGTACAACTTTCTGGTGAAAGATGACATGGTGAAGACGAGATGAGGACGTGGCGTGGGCTCAGAGTGACAGATGTGAAAACGTCATCTCTGAGGAGATGACCATGCTTTTCTGGCATCATCTCTGAATATGGCTCTCTTGATTTCATTTCTTGCATGGAGACTTTGGTTGTGTCAATCGCCTTTGTTCAGAGCAAAGGCAATGAACAATGATCAATATGTCATTGAGATGATTTGCACCATGCTTCAGTTACTATCTTTGTGCTGTGTCTTATGCTGCCGTCCATGGAGTTTCTTCTGAACCTTGTGACACAACCGACTGTTAATTCACTCTATGGTCCGTCTGAATGGTAAGCCAAGACCGTGTATTGACACTGTATAATTGTTTAAGTATGAGGAAATCGATTACATTCCGTCTAACGAGGGATGATTTATTGGTGTAATGAGGGATGATTGGTTGGTCTAATGAGGGATGATTGGTTGGTCTAATGAGGGATGATTGGTTGGAGCATACGCATAATGAGAGCAGCCTCAACCAGTAATTGACTACAGGAGTGAAGGATGTGTGACATCCTATAACAACCCACACTGTTTAGAGAATGGCACCCTTACAGGTAGTGAACGAGGTAGTGTCCTATACTACACTGTTTAGAGAATGGCACCCTTACAGGTAGTGAACGAGGTAGTGTCCTAGAATGCCGACATATCTGCAAACTGCGAAGAGAGTTTCTCTTTTTTAATTTCCTCATCCTCGCTCACTTCTACACTCTCTCATGGTTTCTGTTTAAGGCAGGTTGATAGAGGCTTGTCTACATTTGACTGGTCAGGGCAGGTTGAAAGAGGATTGTCTACATTTGACTGGTCAGGACAGATTGATAGAGGATTGTCTACTGTTGACTGTTGAAGGCAGGTTGATAGAGGAATGTCGACAGTTGACTGTTGAGGGCAGGTTGATAGAGGATTTCCATAGATATAAAAGATACGTAGAGGAGGTTGGACGTTACAGGATGACATACGGCACTGTCAGAAAAGTTTCAAAACTAAGACCAACAGCAGACTCCAACCCCACAGTGTCTTAACTAAGACCAACAGCAGACTCCAACCCCACAGTGTCTTAACTAAGACCAACAGCAGACTCCAACCCCACGGTGTCCTAACTAAGACCAACAGCAGACCCCAACCCCACAGTGTCTTAACTAAGACCAACAGCAGACTCCAACCCCACAGTTTCTTAACTAAGACCAACAGCTGACTCCAACTCCACAGTGTCCTAACTAAGACCAACAGCAGACTCCAACCCCACAGTGTCTTAACTAAGACCAACAGCAGACTCCAACTCCACAGTATCATAACTAAGACCAACAGCAGACTCCAACCCCACAGTGTCCTAACTAAGACCATTGCCAGACTCCAACTCCACAGTGTCCTAACTAAGACCAACAGCAGACTCCAACTCCACAGTGTCCTAACTAAGACCAACAGCAGACTCCAACCCCACAGTGTCTTAACTAAGACCAACAGCAGACTCCAACTCCACAGTATCCTAACTAAGACCAACAGCAGACTCCAACTCCACAGTGTCCTAACTAAGACCAACAGCAGACTCCAAACCCACAGTGTCCTAACTAAGACCAACAGCAGACTCCAACCCCACAGTATACTAACTGAGACCAATAGCAGACTCCAACCCCACAGTATCCTAACTAAGACCATTGCCAGACTCCAACCCCACAGTGTCCAAACAAAGACCAACAGCAGACTCCAACCCCACAGTATCATAACTAAGACCAACAGCAGACTCCAACCCCACAGTATGCTAACTAAGACCAACAGCATACTCCAACCCCACAGTGTCCTAAGACCATTGCCAGACTCCAACCCCACATTGTCCGAACTAAGACCAACAGCAGACTCCAACTCCACAGTATCCTAACTAATACCAACAGCAGATCCAACCCCACAGTAACCTAACTAAGACCAACAGCAGACTCCAACCCCACAGTATCCTAACTAAGACCATTGCCAGACTCCAACCCCACAGTGTCCTAACTAAGACCAACAGCAGACTCCAACTCCACAGTATCATAACAAACACCAACAGCAGACTCCCACCCCACAGTATCCTAACTAAGACCAACAGCAGACTCCAACCCCACAGTATCCTAACTAAGACCATTGCCAGACTCCAACCCCACAGTGTCCTAACTAAGACCAACAGCAGACTCCAACCCCACAGTATCCTAACTAAGACCAACAGCAGACTCCAACCCCACAGTATCATAACTAAGACAATTGCCAGACTCCAACCCAGAGTATCCTAACTAAGACCAACAGCAGACTCCAACCCCACAGTATCCTAACTAAGACCATTGCCAGACTCCAACCCACAGTATCCTAACTAAGACCATTGTCAGACTCCAACCCACAGTATCCTAACTAAGACCAACAGCAGACTCCAACCCCACAGTATCCTAACTAAGACCATTGCCAGACTCCAACCCACAGTATCCTAACTAAGACCAACAGCACACTCCAACTCCACAGCATCCTAACTAAGACCATTGCCAGACTCCAATCCACAGTATCCTAACTAAGACCATTGCCAGACTCCAGCCCACAGTATCCTAACTAAGACCAACAGCAGACTCCAACCCCACAGTGTCCTAACTAAGACCAACAGCAGACTCCAACCCCACAGTGTCCTAACTAAGACCATTGCCAGACTCCAACCCCACAGTGTCCTAACTAAGACCAACAGCCGACTCCAACCCCACAGTATCATAACTAAGACCAACAGCAGACTCCAACCCCACAGTATCCTAAGTAAGACCAACAGCAGACTCCAACCCCACAGTATCCTAACTAAGACCATTGCCAGACTCCAACCCCACAGTGTCCTAACTAAGACCAACAGCAGACTCCAACGCCACAGTATCATAACTAAGACCAACAGCAGACTCCAACGCCACAGTATCATAACTAAGACCAACAGCAGACTCCAACCCCACAGTGTCCAAACTAAGACCATTGCCAGACTCCAACCCACAGTATCCTAACTAAGACCAACAGCAGACTCCAACCCCACAGTATCCTAACTAAGACCATTTCCAGACTCCAACCCCACAGTGTCCTAACTAAGACCAACAGCAAACTCAAAACCCACAGTGTCATTACTAAGACCAACAGCAGAATCCAACCCCACAGTATACTAACTGAGACCAACAGCAGACTCCAACCCCACAAGATACTAAATGAGACCAATAGCAGACTCCAACTCCACAGTTTCATAACTAAGACCATTGCCAGACTCCAACCCCACAGTGTCCAAACAAAGACCAACAGCAGACTCCAACCCCATAGTATCATAACTAAGACCAACAGCAGACTACAACCCCACAGTGTCCTAAGACCATTGCCAGACTCCAACCCCACAGTGTCCTAACTAAGACCAACAGCAGACTCCAACTCCACAGTTTCCTAACTAAGACCAACAGCAGACTCCAACCCCACAGTATCCTAACTAAGACCAACAGCAGATCCAACCCCACAGTATCCTAACTAAGACCAACAGCAAACTCCAAACCATCAGTATCCTAACTAAGACCATTGCCAGACTCCAACCCACAGTATCCTAACTAAGACCAACAGCAGACTCCATCCCCACAATATCCTAACTAAGACCATTGCCAGAATCTAACCCACAGTATCCTAACTAAGACCAACAGCAGACTCCAACCCCACAGTATCCTAACTAAGACCATTGCCAGACTCCAACCCACAGTATCCTAACTAAGACCAACAGCAGACTCCAACCCCACAGTGTCCTAACTAAGACCATTGCCAGAATCCAACCCCACAGTGTCCTAAGACCAACAGCAGACTCCAACCCACAGTATCATAACTAAGACCAACAGCAGACTACAACCCCACAGTATCCTAACTAAGACCAACAGCAGACTCCAACCCCACAGTATCCTAACTAAGACCATTGCCAGACTCCAACCCCACAGTGTCCTAACTAAGACCAACAGCAGACTCCAACCCCACAGTATCCTAACTAAAACCAACAGCAGACTCCAACCCCACAGTATCCTAACTAAGACCAACAGCAGACTCCAACCCCACAGTATCTTAAGACAATTGCCAGACTCCAACCCACAGTATCCTAACTAAGACCATTGCCAGACTCCAACCCACAGTATCCTAACTAAGACCAACAGCAGACTCCAACCCCACAGTGTCCTAACTAAGACCAACAGCAGACTCCAACCCCACAGTATCCTAACTAAAACCAACAGCAGACTCCAACCCCACAGTATCCTAACTAAGACCAACAGCAGACTCCAACCCCACAGTATCCTAAGACAATTGCCAGACTCCAACCCACAGTATCCTAACTAAGACCAACAGCAGACTCCAACCCCACAGTATCCTAAATAAGACCGTTGCCAGACTCCAACCCACAGTATCCTAACTAAGACCATTGTCAGACTACAACCCACAGTATCCTAACTAAGACCAACAGCAGACTCCAACCCCACAGTATCCTAACTAAGACAATTGCCAGACTCCAAACCACAGTATCCTAACTGAGACCAACAGCAGACTCCAACCCCACAATATACTAAATGAGACCAATAGCAGACTCCAACTCCACAGTTTCATAACTAAGACCATTGCCAGACTCCAACCCCACAGTGTCCAAACAAAGACCAACAGCAGACTCCAACCCCATAGTATCATAACTAAGACCAACAGCAGACTACAACCCCACAGTGTCCTAAGACCATTGCCAGACTCCAACCCCACAGTGTCCTAACTAAGACCAACAGCAGACTCCAACTCCACAGTTTCCTAACTAAGACCAACAGCAGACTCCAACCCCACAGTATCCTAACTAAGACCAACAGCAGATCCAACCCCACAGTATCCTAACTAAGACCAACAGCAAACTCCAAACCATCAGTATCCTAACTAAGACCATTGCCAGACTCCAACCCACAGTATCCTAACTAAGACCAACAGCAGACTCCATCCCCACAATATCCTAACTAAGACCATTGCCAGAATCTAACCCACAGTATCCTAACTAAGACCAACAGCAGACTCCAACCCCACAGTATCCTAACTAAGACCATTGCCAGACTCCAACCCACAGTATCCTAACTAAGACCAACAGCAGACTCCAACCCCACAGTGTCCTAACTAAGACCATTGCCAGAATCCAACCTCACAGTGTCCTAAGACCAACAGCAGACTCCAACCCACAGTATCATAACTAAGACCAACAGCAGACTACAACCCCACAGTATCCTAACTAAGACCAACAGCAGACTCCAACCCCACAGTATCCTAACTAAGACCATTGCCAGACTCCAACCCCACAGTGTCCTAACTAAGACCAACAGCAGACTCCAACCCCACAGTATCCTAACTAAAACCAACAGCAGACTCCAACCCCACAGTATCCTAACTAAGACCAACAGCAGACTCCAACCCCACAGTATCTTAAGACAATTGCCAGACTCCAACCCACAGTATCCTAACTAAGACCATTGCCAGACTCCAACCCACAGTATCCTAACTAAGACCAACAGCAGACTCCAACCCCACAGTGTCCTAACTTAGACCATTGCCAGACTCCAACCCCACAGTGTCCTAACTAAGACCAACAGCAGACTCCAACCCCACAGTATCCTAACTAAAACCAACAGCAGACTCCAACCCCACAGTATCCTAACTAAGACCAACAGCAGACTCCAACCCCACAGTATCCTAAGACAATTGCCAGACTCCAACCCACAGTATCCTAACTAAGACCAACAGCAGACTCCAACCCCACAGTATCCTAAATAAGACCGTTGCCAGACTCCAACCCACAGTATCCTAACTAAGACCATTGTCAGACTACAACCCACAGTATCCTAACTAAGACCAACAGCAGACTCCAACCCCACAGTATCCTAACTAAGACAATTGCCAGACTCCAAACCACAGTATCCTAACTAAGACCAACATCAGACTCCAACCCCACAGTATCCTAACTAAGACCATTGCCAGACTCCAACCCACAGTATCCTAACTAAGACCATTGCAAGACTCCAGCCCACAGTATCCTAACTAAGACCAACAGCAGACTCCAACCCCACAGTATCCTAAGTAAGACCAACAGCAGACTCCAACCCCACAGTATCCTAACTAAGACCATTGCCAGACTCCAACCCCACAGTGTCCTAACTAAGACCAACAGCAGACTCCAACCCCACAGTATCATAACTAAGACCAACAGCAGACTCCAACCCCACAGTGTCCTAACTAAGACCAACAGCAGACTCCAACCCCACAGTGTCCTAACTAAGACCAACAGCAGACTCAAACCCCACAGTGTCCTAACTAAGACCAACAGCAGACTCCAACCCCACAGTGTCCTAACTAAGACCAACAGCAGACTCCAACCCCACAGTATCCTAACTAAGACCAACAGCAGATCCAACCCCACAGTATCCTAACTAAGACCAACAGCAGACTCCAAACCATCAGTATCCTAACTAAGACCATTGCCAGACTCCAACCCACAGTATCCTAACTAAGACCAACAGCAGACTCCATCCCCACAATATCCTAACTAAGACCATTGCCAGAATCTAACCCACAGTATCCTAACTAAGACCAACAGCAGACTCCAACCCCACAGTATCCTAACTAAGACCATTGCCAGACTCCAACCCACAGTATCCTAACTAAGACCAACAGCAGACTCCAACCCCACAGTGTCCTAACTAAGACCATTGCCAGAATCCAACCCCACAGTGTCCTAAGACCAACAGCAGACTCCAACCCACAGTATCATAACTAAGACCAACAGCAGACTACAACCCCACAGTATCCTAACTAAGACCAACAGCAGACTCCAACCCCACAGTATCCTAACTAAGACCATTGCCAGACTCCAACCCCACAGTGTCCTAACTAAGACCAACAGCAGACTCCAACCCCACAGTATCCTAACTAAAACCAACAGCAGACTCCAACCCCACAGTATCCTAACTAAGACCAACAGCAGACTCCAACCCCACAGTATCTTAAGACAATTGCCAGACTCCAACCCACAGTATCCTAACTAAGACCATTGCCAGACTCCAACCCACAGTATCCTAACTAAGACCAACAGCAGACTCCAACCCCACAGTGTCCTAACTTAGACCATTGCCAGAATCCAACCCCACAGTGTCCTAACTAAGACCAACAGCAGACTCCAACTCCACAGTATCATAACAAACACCAACAGCAGACTCCCACCCCACAGTATCCTAACTAAGACCAACAGCAGACTCCAACCCCACAGTGTCCTAACTAAGACCATTGCCAGACTCCAACCCCACAGTGTCCTAACTAAGACCAACAGCAGACTCCAACCCCACAGTATCCTAACTAAAACCAACAGCAGACTCCAACCCCACAGTATCCTAACTAAGACCAACAGCAGACTCCAACCCCACAGTATCCTAAGACAATTGCCAGACTCCAACCCACAGTATCCTAACTAAGACCAACAGCAGACTCCAACCCCACAGTATCCTAAATAAGACCGTTGCCAGACTCCAACCCACAGTATCCTAACTAAGACCATTGTCAGACTACAACCCACAGTATCCTAACTAAGACCAACAGCAGACTCCAACCCCACAGTATCCTAACTAAGACAATTGCCAGACTCCAAACCACAGTATCCTAACTAAGACCAACAGCAGACTCCAACCCCACAGTATCCTAACTAAGACCATTGCCAGACTCCAACCCACAGTATCCTAACTAAGACCATTGCAAGACTCCAGCCCACAGTATCCTAACTAAGACCAACAGCAGACTCCAACCCCACAGTATCCTAAGTAAGACCAACAGCAGACTCCAACCCCACAGTATCCTAACTAAGACCATTGCCAGACTCCAACCCCACAGTGTCCTAACTAAGACCAACAGCAGACTCCAACCCCACAGTATCATAACTAAGACCAACAGCAGACTCCAACCCCACAGTGTCCTAACTAAGACCAACAGCAGACTCCAACCCCACAGTGTCCTAACTAAGACCAACAGCAGACTCCAACCCCACAGTATCCTAACTAAGACCAACAGCAGACTCCAACCCCACAGTGTCCTAACTAAGACCATTGCCAGACTCCAACCCACAGTATCCTAACTAAGACCAACAGCAGACTCCAACCCCACAGTGTCCTAACTAAGACCAACAGCAGAATCCAACCCCACAGTATACTAACTGAGACCAACAGCAGACTCCAACCCCACAATATACTAACTGAGACCAATAGCAGACTCCAACTCCACAGTTTCCTAACTAAGACCATTGCCAGAATTCAACCCCACAGTGTCCTAACTAAGACCAACAGCAGACTCCAACCCCACAGTATCATAACTAAGACCAACAGCAGACTCCAACCCCACAGTATCCTAACTAAGACCAACAGCAGACTCCAACCCCACAGTGTCCTAAGACCATTGCCAGACTCCAACCCACTGTATCCTAACTAAGACCAACAGCAGACTCCAACCCCACAGTATCCTAACTAAGACCATTGCCAGACTCCAACCCACAGTATCCTAACTAAGACCAACAGCAGACTCCAACCCCACAGTGTCCTAACTAAGACCATTGCCAGAATCCAACCCCACAGTGTCCTAAGACCAACAGCAGACTCCAACCCACAGTATCATAACTAAGACCAACAGCAGACTACAACCCCACAGTATCCTAACTAAGACCAACAGCAGACTCCAACCCACAGTATCCTAACTAAGACCATTGCCAGACTCCAACCCCACAGTGTCCTAACTAAGACCAACAGCAGACTCCAACTCCACAGTATCATAACAAACACCAACAGCAGACTCCCACCCCACAGTATCCTAACTAAGACCAACAGCAGACTCCAACCCCACAGTGTCATAACTAAGACCATTGCCAGACTCCAACCCCACAGTGTCCTAACTAAGACCAACAGCAGACTCCAACCCCACAGTATCCTAACTAAAACCAACAGCAGACTCCAACCCCACAGTATCCTAACTAAGACCAACAGCAGACTCTAACCCCACAGTATCCTAAGACAATTGCCAGACTCCAACCCACAGTATCCTAACTAAGACCATTGCCAGACTCCAACCCACAGTATCCTAACTAAGACCAACAGCAGACTCCAACCCCACAGTATCCTAACTAAGACCAACAGCAGACTCCAACCCCACAGTGTTGTAATTAAGACAAACAGCAGACTCCAAACCAACTGTATCCTAACTAAGCTAGACAGCAGACTCCAACCCCACAGTGTCCTAAACAAGACCAACAGCAGACTCCAACCCCACAGTATCCTAACTAAGGCCAACAGCAGACTCCAACCCCACAGTGTTGTAATTAAGACAAACAGCAGACTCCAAACCAACTGTATCCTAACTAAGCTAGACAGCAGACTCCAACCCCACAGTGTCCTAACTAATACCAACAGCAGACTCCAACCCCACAGTATCCTAACTAAGACCAACAGCAGACTCCAAGCCCACAGTGTCTTAGCTAAGACCAATAGCAGACTCCAACCCCACAGTATCCTAACTAAGACCAACAGCAGACTCCAACCATACAGTGTCCTAAGACCAATAGCAGACTCCAACCCCACAGTGTCTTAATTAAGACCAACAGCAGACTCCAACCCCACAGTGTCTTAACTAAGACCAATAGGAGACTCCAACCCCACAGTGTCCTAACTAAGACCGACAGCAGACTCCAACCCCACAGTCTCCTAACTAAGCTAGACAGCAGACTCCAACCCCCACAGTGTCCTAACTAAGACCAACAGCAGACTCCAACCCCACAGTTTCCTAACTAAGACCAACAGCAGACTCCAACCCCACGGTGTCCTAACTAAGACCAACAGCAGACTCCAACCGCACGGTGTCCTAATTAAGACCAACAGCAGACTCCAACCCCACAGTATCTTAATTAATACCAACAGCAGACTCCAACCCAACTGTATCCTAACTAAGCTGGACAGCAGACTCCACCCCCACAGTGTCCTAACTAAGACCAACAGCAGACTCCAACTTCACAGTGGTTCCCCACATTTTCCTAGAGAACATTTTAGACTCTGGTTCCACCTATTCACTTGCTGGGGTAGGACCATGGAGAGAAAGGCTATTTGCTGAAACTTTTCTCTCTGTTGTTCAGCTACAATCAGTAACTTCTTGAGAGCTGGTCAGTCTCCCGAGCACATAGACGGGCCAGGAAGCACGGTTCACATTGCTAACAAAACAGACCGGGGCTGACAGCTTCATATGCCTACTGCACAAGCACAAAACAACCCTGACAAGATCCCAGATGTGTGAATAATGGCTAGTCTTGTTGACTTGTTGAGTGTGAACTTCATAAACGTGAAAGCAGCATTTACTCTAAAGCAGTGGTTCGCAAAGTTTTTATAGTCCTGTACCCCTTCAAACATTCAACGTCCAGCTGTGTACCCCCTATAGCACCAGGGTCAGCTGTGTACCCCCTCTAGCACCAGGGTCAGCTGTGTACCCCCTATAGCACCAGGGTCAGCTGTGTACCCCCTATAGTACCAGGGTCAGCTGTACCCCCTCTAGCACCAGGATCAGCTGTGTACCCCCTCTAGAACCAGAGTCAGCTGTACCCCCTCTAGCACCAGAGTCAGCTGTACCCCCTATAGCACCAGGGTCAGCTATGTACCCCCTCTAGCACCAGGGTCAGCGCACTCTATAAACGTTGTTTTTTGCCATCATTGTAAGCCTGCACACACACACTATACGATACATTTATTAAGCATAAGAATGAGTGTGAGTTTTTGTAAAAACCCGGCTCGTGGGAAGTGACACAGAGCTCCTATAGGACCAGGGCACAAATAATAATAATAAATAATTTTGCTCTTTATTTAACCATCTTCAATACAAAACCTTATTTGTTAATCGAAAAGTGTGAATAACTCACCACAGGTTAATGAGAAGGGTGTGCTTGAAAGGATACACATAACTCTGCAATGGTGGGTTGTATTGGAGAGAGTCTCAGTCTTGAATAATTTTCCACACATAGTCTGTGCCTGTATTTAGTTTTCATGCTAGTGAGGGCCGAGAATCCACTCTCACATAGGTACATGGTTGCAAAGGGCATCAGTGTCTTAACAACGCGATTTGCCAAGACAGGATACTCTGAGCGCAGCCCAATCCAGAAATCTGGCAGTGGCTTCTGATTAAATTACATTTTCACAGAACCACTTGTTTTCTATGAGGCTCTCTTGTTCAGATATCGGCAAGTGGACTGGAGGCAGGGCATGAAAGGGATAACGAATCCAGTTGTTTGTGTCATCCGTTTTGGGAAAGTACCCTGCATAATTTCGCACCCAACTCACTCAGGTGCTTCGCTATATCACAGTTGACATTATCCGTAAGCTTGAGTTCATTTGCACACAAAATATCATACAATGATGGAAAGACCTGTGTGTTGCCCTTGTTAATGCAGACAGAGAAGAGCTCCAACTTCTTAATATTTTCCTAAATGTTGTCCCACACATTGAATACAGTTGTGGATTGTCCCTGTCATCTTAGATTCAAATCATTCAGGCGAGAAAAAACATCACCCAGATAGGCCAGTCGTGTGAGATCTCGTTATAATGCAGGAGGTCAGACAAGTGAAAATTATGGTCGGTAAAGAAAACTAAGCTCATCTCTCAATGAACAAAAATGTGTCACTACTTTGCCCCTTGATAACCAGTACACTCCTGTATGTTGTAAAAGCATTACGTGGTCGCTGCCCGTATCATTGCATAGTGCAGAAAATACACGAGAGTTCAGGGGCCTTGCTTTAACAGAGTCAACCATTTTCACTGTAGTTTCCTAAATGTCTTTCAAGCTGTCAGGCATTCCCTTGGCAGCAATAGTCTCGGTGGATGCTGCAGTGTACCCAATTGGCGTTGGGAGCAACTGGTTGCACGCGTGTTACCAGCCCACTATGTCTCCCTGTCATGGCTTTTGCGTCATCAGTACAGATACCAACATGAGCAGCACCTACATTTGACTACATACGGACCGTTAGTGGAATTCCCGCAAGAGAGTAACGGTCAATGTGATTGGAGGTTAATTATTTGACTAGGCTACCTGTATTTGACATTGTGTTGCTATTTAGCTGAACACTAAATGGTTTTATTTTTGGCAGTGAAACGAGGCTACTCAGTCGAGAATCCCTCCCCCCCCTGCCAATGTATAGCCCTGTTGGATAATATAAATGGACTGTTTGAAAAAGTGAAGAAAAATTTAAAAAAATAAATAAAATGTGTAATTTTTTTTTATATAAAAAAATGTGAATGACATTTTAGTTGGCGTACCCCCTGGAATAGCTGCTCTAAAGCATCAAGAAGACTAAAGGTTGAGGGTGATAGATATGTATTTAAGACCTCCGTTCAACATGGCAACGTCACTAGCTTTGTCCAGAGCCCATAGCGAAACCCACAGGGCTCTGGTCAAAGGTAGTGGACTATATACAGTGCCTTCAGAAAGTATTCATACCCCTTGACTTATTCCACATTTTTTTGTGTTACAGCTTGAATTAAAACTGGATTAAACATTTGTTTTAATTCACCCATCTACACAATACACCCCATAATGACAAAGTGAAAATATGTTTTTCGGAATGTATTGAAAATCAAATACACAATTTACATAAGTATTCACACCCTAAAAAACTCTTTAGTCATTGCCAATGATAAGCATACCCATAACATGATGCAGCCACCACCATGCTTGAACATTTCAAGAGTGTTATGAATATGTGCAACATGCAATATGTGTTGTGTTGTATTTTGTTCGTATTCAAGACATAAAGTGAATTTCTTTGCCATTTTTTTTGCAGCATTACATTGCTGCCTTACTGCAAACAGGATGCCTGTTTTGGACAAGCTTCCTTCTTTTCACTCTGTGAATAGTGTTAGTATTGTGGAGAAACTACAAATGCTGTGATCCATCCTCAGTTTTCTCCTGTCACAGCCCTTAAACTCTGTAACTGTTTTAAAGTCACCATTGGTCTCATGGTGAAATCCCTGATAGGTTTCATTCCTTTCCGGTAACTGAGTTAGGAAGGACGCATGTTTCTTTGCAGTGGCTGGGAGTATTGACACACCATCCAAAGTGTTATTAATAGCTTCAACATGCTCAAAGGGATATTTAATGTCTGCTTTTTTTTTTTACACATCTACTAATAGATGCCCTTCTTTGCGAAGCATTGGAAAACCTCCCTGGTCTTTGTGGTTGAATCTGCGTTTTAAATGCACTGCTTGACTGAGGGTGTCACGTGCGTGAATGAGGACCCAAAAGCGAATTAACAAACAGAGTTTCTTTAATGATGAACACACGTGGGCTCAGATGGACAGGTAGATTCCGACAGGACAGGACAAGGTTGCAGCAAACACGATGATAGTCTGGTTCAGGCATGAGACACACAAACAAGAATCCGACAAAGACAGGAGCAGAAACAGAGAGAGATATAGGGACCTAATCAGAGGGAAAAAGGGAACAGGTGGGAAAAGGGGTGAAATGAGGTAGTCAGAGAAGACAAGGAACAGCTGGGGGAAAGAGGGACAGAAACGGTAACCTAGTACGACCAGCAGAGGGAGACAGGGTGAAAGGAAAGGACAGAAACAAGACACAACATGACAACACATGACAGAGGGACCTTACAGATAATTGTATGTGTGGGGTACAGAGATGATGTTGTCATTCAAAAATCATGTTAAATACTATTATTGCACACAAAGTGAGTCCATGCAACTTATTATGTAACTTGTTAAGCAAATGTTTACTCCTGAACCTATTGATTCAAGACATTTCAGCTTTTCATTTTAATACATTAGTAAACATTTCCAAAAACATAATTCCACTTATTGTGCATAGGCCAGTGACACAACATCTCCAATGTATCCATTTTAAATTCAGACTGTAACACAATAAAATGTCTGAAACGCTAACGGAGATAGAACTGATGGTCTGAATAATAATGGATGAAATAGACTGTGCATTACTGACTGACTCTCTCTCTCTCTCTCTGCTCTCTCTCCTTTTTGACTCATCACTTTCCTGATCTGATTCTTTCCTTCCTCCCACTCAGTCATTTTTCTTTTTCACTCCCCTATTCTCTTTTGTTATCTTCAATTTCTCCGCTGCTCACAATTGGAAGAAAGTCGACATCTGTCTCTGTTCAAACACGGCACCCACACAACGTCTTCAAGATTATGACTGACTTTGATAAGGCGAGGAGATGACTCGAACAATGTCAGAGGAGTAACTGTCACACAGACACACACACACATACAGACAACCACACACATACAGACACCCACACACATACAGACACACACACACCCTCTAAGTGATGATCTTGCCATCTCCTTTTGGTAGGTATTATCACCTGCTCAGAACCATGATTTCTGGTCTTAAATAAATGACCTCGATATCTCTGGAGCAGATAAACAGACAAGGTGATAAAATACAACAAGCTGGTCCAGCGCATTCTCTTTCCCTGACTTTTCTTCCCCATTTCCCCTCTCTTCATATAGGGTATGTGAAGGGCAGTGTCCCCATCTCCTAATATAGTCTGTGTGGAGGGCAGTGTCCCCATCTCCTAATATAGGCTGTGTGGAGGGCAGTGTCCCTTTCTCCTAATATAGGCTGTGTGGAGGGCAGTGTCCCCATCTCCTAATATAGGCTGTGTGGAGGGCAGTGTCCCTCTCTCCTAGTATAGACTGTGTAGAGCTGTGTGGGCTAGAGTTTTGCTCAGTAAGCACTGCAAAGCAGCATGGACGCACCCCATATTTCAAACTGTTTTTTTATTTCAAAGCCCGGTGGCTTTGGTGAGTTGATATAACACAAGCACTAAGTCATGGACACAGGCACACACACTTATACACTCTCTCTCTCACACACACACACACACACACACACACACACACACACACACACACACACACACACACACACACACACACACACACACACACACACACACACACACACACACACACACACACACACACACACACACACACACACACACACACACACCTTCCCACTGATAGAAGGAAATATATTTTTCACTCAGAAGTGTTCACATGATATACACAGCCCATTATTTAACTGTAGAGATTATTTTAATGATGGCCTATGAAAAGCCAACTGACATTTACTCCTGATTATTATTATTTGACCATGCTGGTCATTTATGAACATTTGAACATCTTGGCCATGTTCTGTTGTAATCTCCACCCAGCACAGCCAGAAGAGGACTGGCCACCCCTCATAGCCTGGTTCCTCTCTAGGTTTCTTCCTAGATTTTGGCCTTTCCACAAAGTCTTTCCTAGCCACCGTGCTTCTACACCTGCATTGCTTGCTGTTTGGGGTTTTAGGCTGGGTTTCTGTACAGCACTTTGAGATATCAGCAGATGTAAGTAGGGCTAAATAAATACATTTGATTTGATTTGGCGATAACAGGGAAATCCCAGCTGCCACTGCAATCACACCATTACCAGGAAATACAGGGTGGATGTGGCCGGACAGTTTTAATTATACAATAGCGTCCCAAATGGAACACTATTCCTTCCTAGTGCACTACTTTTAACTAGGGCACATATGTTGTCTCATATGGATCTGGTCAAAAGTAGTGCACCATGTAGGGAATAGGGTGTCATTTGGAATACAACCAAGATCAGGATTTGTCAAAGCAGCATTTATCTTTAGCCCTGACCTCTGACACAATAGGGAGAGAGGGAGGGAGGGAGGGAGTGGAGATGGAGACGAGAGAAGAGGAGAGAAGACGAGTGGTGATGGAGAGGGGGTAGTGAGAGAGAAGAAGACAGTGGAGTGAAGGAGATGATACTGTTGAGAGAGAGAGGGAGAGGGAGGGAGAGAGAGAGAGGAAAATATACTGAACAAAAATATAAATGCAACATGCAACAATTTCAAAGATTTAATTGAGTTACAGTTCATATAAGGAAATCAGTCAATTTAACTAGGCCACATTCTATGGATTTCACATGATTGGGAATACAGATATGCATCTGTTGGTCACAGATACCTTAAAAACAAATGCCTCACAGTGGTCCTCAGGACTCATTACACTATCTCTGTGCATTGAAATTGCCATCGGTAAAATGCAATTGTGTTTGTTGTCCGTATCTTATGCCTGCCCATACCACAACCCCACCTCCACTCTGTTCACAACGCTGACATCAGCAAACCGCTCGCCCACACAATGCCATAAACGTGGTCTGCGGTTGTGAGGATGTTTGGACCTACTGCTAAATTCTCAAAAACAATGTTGGAGACAGCTTATAGCATACCTTCTCCGCTGTGCAATCCGGTTTTCCGAGCCGGTCACGGGTGCACCTCAGCCACGTTAAAGCTACTAAACGATATCATAACCGCCATCGATAAAAGACAGTACTGTGCAACCAACCGTCTTCATCAACCTGGCCAAGGCTTTCGACTCTGTCAATCACCATATTCTTATCGGCAGACTCAGTAGCCTCGGTTTTTCTAATGACTGCCATGCCTGGTTCACCAACTACTTTGCAGACAGAGTTCAGTGTGTCAAATCGGAGGGTATGTTGTCCGGTCCTCTGGCAGTCTCTATGGGGGTACCACAGGGTTAAATTCTCGGGCCGACTATTTTCTCTGTATATATCAATGATGTTTATCTTGCTGCGGGCGATTCCCTGATCCACCTCTAGACAGACGACACCATTCTGTATACTTCTGGCCCTTCCTTGGACACTGTGCTATCTAACCTCCAAATGAGCTTCAATGACATACAACACTCCTTCCATGGCCTCCAACTGCTCTTAGACGCTAGTAAAACCAAATGCATGCTTTTCAACCGTTCGCTGCCTGCACCCGCACGCCCGACTAGCATCACCACCCTGGATATCCACCTAGTACCTAGGTGTCTGGCTAGACTGTAAACTCTCCTTCCAGACTCATATCAAACATCTCCAATCCAAAATCAAATCTAGTCGGCTTTCTATTTCGCAACAAAGCCTCCTTCACTCACGCCGCCAAACTTACCCTAGTAAAACTGACTATCCTACCGATCCTCGACTTCGGCGATGTCATCTACAAAATAGCTTCCAATACTCTACTCAGCAAACTGGATGCAGTTTATCACAGTGCCATCTGTTTTGTTACTAAAGCACCTTATACCACCCACCACTGCGACCTGTATGCCCTAGTCGGCATACTATACGGCATACATACGCTATATATTCGTAGCCAGACCCACTGGCACTAGGTCATCTACAAGTCTACGCTAGGTAAAGCTCCGCCTTATCTCAGTTCACTGGTCATGATGGCAACACACACGCGCTCCAGCAGGTGTATCTCACTGATCATCCCTAAAGACAAAACGTCATTTGGCCGCCTTTCCTTCCAGTTCTCTGCTGCCTGTGACTGGAACGAATTGCAAAAAATGCTGAAGTTGGAGACTTTTATTTCCCTCACCAACTTTAAACATCTGCTATCTGAGCAGCTAACCGATCGCTGCAGCTGTACATAGTCCATCGGTATTTAGCCCACCCAATTTACCTACCTCATCCCCATACTTTTTATATTTATTTACTTTTCTGCTATTTTGCACACCAATATCTCTACCTGTACATGACCATCTGATCATTTATCACTCCAGTGTTAATCTGCTAAATTGTAATTATTCACTCCTTTGGCCTATTTATTGCCTTACCTCCTCATGCCTTTTGCACACAATGTATATATATTCTTTTTTTTTCTACTATGTTATTGACATTTTTATTGTTTACTCCATGTGTAACTCTGTGTTGTTTTCTGATCACACTGCTATGATTTATCTTGGCCAGGTCGCAGTTGTAAATGAGAACTTGTTCTCAACTAGCCTACCTGGTTAAATAAAGTTGAAATAAAATAAAAAATAAAAATAGAAAATAACATTTAATTCTCTGACAGCATGCTCTGGTGGACATTGCTGCAGTCAGCGTACCAATTGCATACTCCCTCAAAACTTGAGACATCTGTGGCATTGTGTTGTGTGACAAAACTGCATATTTTAGAGTGATCTTTTATTGTCCCCAGCACAAGGTGCACCTGTGTAATGATCATGCTATTTAATCAGCTTCTTGATATTCCACACCTGTCAGGTGGATGGATTATCTTGGCAAAGAAGAAATGCTCACTAACAGGGATGAAAACACATTTGAAAGAATGTTATTTCAGATCATGAAACATGGGACCAACACTTTACATGTTGAGTTTTTTTTTTTTTCAATGTAGTAAAGTTCACAAATGAACTTCACTACTGCTACATTCAGTATTTCCTAAACATCCTCATTATTTTAGCCACAGATAGCCTGGCCTACATTACCGTGGAAACTGCTACGACCATATGATCCCCAATCAGAGACAACGATAAACAGCTGTCTCTGATTGGGATCCATATCAGGCCAACATAGAAATACACAACATAGAATGCCCACCCCAAATCACACCCTGACCTGACCAAATAGAGAAATAAAACGTGACATTATTACAGCTTGATTTTAGTGCCACGAGATATTGAATCTGAATTCATGCATTTTGAAATCTTATTAATAAATTTGCATTTGAAATGTACACTTTGAATCAGTGAATTCATACATTTAACATGTTTGATTCTAAACTGAATTGAATTAATTTAAATTTAGATTCAATTGTATATTAAAATTCAACATTTACAGTGCCTTGCGAAAGTATTCGGCCCCCTTGAACTTTGCGACCTTTTGCCACATTTCAGGCTTCAAACATAAAGATATAAAACTGTATTTTTTTGTGAAGAATCAACAACAAGTGGGACACAATCATGAAGTGGAACGACATTTATTGGATATTTCAAACTTTTTTAACAAATCAAAAACTGAAAAATTGGGCGTGCAAAATTATTCAGCCACCTTAAGTTAATACTTTGTAGCGCCACCTTTTGCTGCGATTACAGCTGTAAGTCGCTTGGGGTATGTCTCTATCAGTTTTGCACATCGAGAGACTGAAACTTTTTCCCATTCCTCCTTGCAAAACAGCTCGAGCTCAGTGAGGTTGGATGGAGAGCATTTGTGAACAGCAATTTTCAGTTCTTTCCACAGATTCTCGATTGGATTCAGGTCTGGACTTTGACTTGGCCATTCTAACACCTGTATATGTTTATTTTTGAACCATTCCATTGTAGATTTTGCTTTATGTTTTGGATCATTGTCTTGTTGGAAGACAAATCTCCGTCCCAGTCTCAGGTCTTTTGCAGACTCCATCAGGTTTTCTTCCAGAATGGTCCTGTATTTGGCTCCATCCATCTTCCCATCAATTTTAACCATCTTCCCTGTCCCTGCTGAAGAAAAGCACGCCAAACCATGATGCTGCCACCACCATGTTTGACAGTGGGGATGGTGTGTTCAGCTGTGTTGCTTTTACGCCAAACATAACATTTTGCATTGTTGCCAAAAAGTTCAATTTTGGTTTCATCTGACCAGAACACCTTCTTCCACATGTTTGGTGTGTCTCCCAGGTGGCTTGTGGCAAACTTTAACCGACACTTTTTATGGATATCTTTAAGAAATGGCTTTCTTCTTGCCACTCTTCCATAAAGGCCAGATTTGTGCAATATACGACTGATTGTTGTCCTATGGACAGAGTCTCCCACCTCAGCTGTAGATCTCTGCAGTTCATCCAGAGTGATCATGGGCCTCTTGGCTGTATCTTTGATCAGTCTTCTCCTTGTATGAGCTGAAAGTTTAGAGGGACGGCCAGGTCTTGGTAGATTTGCAGTGGTCTGATACTCATTCCATTTCAATATTATCGCTTGCACAGTGCTCCTTGGGCTGTTTAAAGCTTGGGAAATATTTTTGTATCCAAATCCGGCTTTAAACTTCTTCACAACAGTATCTCGGACCTGCCTGGTGTGTTCCTTGTTCTTCATGATGCTCTCTGCGCTTTTAACGGACCTCTGAGACTATCACAGTGCAGGTGCATTTATACGGAGACTTGATTACACACAGGTGGATTGTATTTATCATCATTAGTCATTTAGGTCAACATTGGATCATTCAGAGATCCTCACTGAACTTCTGGAGAGAGTTTGCTGCACTGAAAGTAAAGGGGCTGAATAATTTTGCACGCCCAATTTTTCAGTTTTTGATTTGTTAAAAAAGTTTGAAATATCCAATAAATGTCGTTCCACTTCATGATTGTGTCCCACTTGTTGTTGATTCTTCACAAAAAAATACAGTTTTATATCTTTATGTTTGAAGCCTGAAATGTGGCAAAAGGTCGCAAAGTTCAAGGGGGCCGAATACTTTCGAAAGGCACTGTATATATTCAGTTTCAAAATTATAGATATTTCATTCATGGTCTGTGTATGAAGTTTAAAAACTTTAATTTCAGCTTAATCAAAGATCCATATATTTAACTTCTGCATTCAGATTATGTTTTCTGATTTAGTTTTCAGATTCAGTTTTCTAAATTCAGATTAAAAACAGCAGCCTGGTACTTACCAGCCAGGACAGGTAGACGAAAACAGATCAAACAGAATCAAACACTCTATGTTGGAAACAAAAAGCTAGCAGTAACAACGGATCGGACACACACACACAAAGACAGCACCGCGTTGAGGGACATTCATCATGGCTTCTCCAGGACCAACTCAGTCAGAAAATGAACACTTACACAAGGGAATATACTGAGTGTACAAAACATTAGGAACACCTTCCTAATATTTAGTTACACCCCCTTTTTTTTTACACAGCCTAAATCAGCCTAAATTTGTTGAGGCATGGTCTCTACAAGGTGTCGAAATCATTCCACAGGGATGCTGGCCCATGTTGACTTCAATGCTCCCCACAGATGTGTCAAGTTGACTGAATGTCTCTTGGGTGGTGGACCATTCTTGATACACATGGGAAACTGTTGCGTGTGAAAAACACAGCAGCGTTGCAGTTCTTGACACACTCAAACCGATCCGCCTGGCACCTACTACCATACCCATCCATTCAAAAGGCACTTAAATATTTTGTCATGCCCATTCACCCTCTGAATTGCACACATACACAATCCATGTCTCAATTGTCTCAAGGCTTAAAACTCTTCTTTAACCGGTCTCCTCCCCTTCATCTAGATTGATTGAAGTGGTATTAACAGGTGACATCAATGAGGGATCTTAGCTTAGTCTCTCATGTCGATAAAAAATCATGTCGATAAAAATAACCAGTGTCATTTTTGCACTAAACCAAACAAACAACCACAAACAATGAAACTCAATACCCTAGATGAAAGTAGAGCACTAGAAGAAAAGTAGAGCACTAGAAGAAAAGTAGAGCACTAGAAGAAAAGTAGAGCACTAGAAGAAAAGTAGAGCACTAGAAGAAAAGTAGAGCACTAGAAGAAAAGTAGAGCACTAGATGAAAAGTAGAGCACTAGATGAAAAGAAGTACAATAGATGAAAAGTAGAGCACTAGATGAAAAGTAGAGCACTAGATGAAAAGAAGTACAATAGATGAAAAGTAGAGCACTAGATGAAAAGTAGAGCACTAGATGAAAAGTAGAACACTAGATGAAAAGTAGAACACAAGGTAAAAATTAGAGCACTTGATGACATTAGAGCACTAAATTAATAGTAGAGCACTAGATCAAAAGTAGACCACTAGATGAAAATTGGAGCACTGGATGACAAGTAGAGCACTATCTTTTCCCAGTCTGTAAGAAAGAGGATACATCCCACTGGCTGAACAGATTTTGTCTCACATCATTTCAATTAAATTACGTTTAACCATCGTGGAATAGATGTTGAATTGATGTCTTCGCCAAGTGGGTAGTTTTTCCTCAAAAACCCTTTTAAGGAGAGGAAAAGAAAAGAGGAGAAAATTGAAGTCATAATATCCTGTATTAATCTTTCAGAAAACATAATAATATAATGTATTACTCTTTCAGAAAACATAATAATATCCTGTATTACTCTTTCAGAAAACATAATCGTATAATGTATTACTCTTTCAGAAAACATGATAATATCCTGTATTACTCTTTGAGAAAGCATAATAATATAATGTATTACTCTTTCAGAAAACATAATAATATCATGTATTACTCTTTCAGAAAGCTTCATTAATATCCTGTATTACTCTTTCAGAGAACATCAAAGTTGTTTTGAGGTTAGAGGAGAGAGGGATCTACTTAAAGCCCAGCTGGAAAGAGGAAATAGTTACGCTGCTCTATTTCCCCACTTATCCCAGACACACTGGTGGAATAGAGAAACTCTGGACAGAGGACAAAGCACGAAGACTGGGTATTTCAGAGGGCAGAGCACTAAAACCCAAGACTGGGTATTTCAGAGGGCAGAGCACTAAAACCCAAGACTGGGTATTTCAGAGGACAGAGCACGAAAACACAAGACTGGGTATTTCAGAGGGTAGAGCACTATAACACAAGACTGGGTATTTCAGAGGGTAGAGCACTATAACATAAGACTGGGTATTTCAGAGGGCAGAGCACTAAAACACAAGACTGGGTATTTCAGAGGGCAGAGCACAAAAACCCAAGATTGGGTATTTCAGAGGACAGAGCACTAAAACCCAAGACTGGGTATTTCAGAGGACAGAGCACTAAAACACAAGACTGGGTATTTCAGAGGACAGAGCACTATAACATAAGACTGGGTATTTCAGAGGACAGAGCACTAAAACACAAGACTGGGTATTTCAGAGGACAGAGCACTAAAACACAAGATTGGGTATTTCAGAGGACAGAGCACTAAAACCCAAGACTGGGTATTTCAGAGGACAGAGCAGTAAAACACAAGACTTTGTATTTCAGAGGGTAGAGCACTATAACATAAGACTGGGTATTTCAGAGAACAGAGCACTATAACACAAGACTGGGTATTTCAGAGGGCAGAGCACTAAAACATAAGACTGGGTATTTCAGAGGGTAGAGCACTATAACACAAGACTGGGTATTTCAGAGGGCAGAGCACTAAAACATAAGACTGGATATTTCAGAGGGCAGAGCACTAAAACATAAGACTGGTATTTCAGAGGACATTTGAAGAGGATGTCATTACCCATTCATGAGTAAGGAATAAACGTTCCCCTACTTCTGAGTCCCCTTTTAACCAACATATTACCAAATTGTTTCAATAATTGTGTTTTCTTCGCTTTAGCGACCCTTGCAGTGGTGTTAAAAGTACCCAATTGTCATACTTGAGTAAAAGCAAAGATTCCTTAATAGAAAATGACTCAAGTAAAAGTGAAAGTCACCCAGTAAAATCATATTTGAGTAAAAGTCTAAAAGTATTTGTTTAAAATATACTCAAGTATCAAAAGTAAATGTAATTGCTAAAATATACTTAGTAAAAGTAAAACTCATTTCAAATTCCTTATATTAAACAAACCAGAAGGCACTGTTTTCTTGTTATGTTCAATTTACGGATAGCCAGGGGCATGCTCCAACACTCAGACATCATTTACAAAATATGCATGTGTTTAGTGAGTCCTCCAGATCAGAGACAGTAGGGATGACCAGGGATGTTCTCTTGATAGGTGTGCGAATTACAAACCATACTATACTATATTCTACCATGATGTACTATAATATCACACTTTACTGTACCCATACCATACTATACTACACCACACCATACTATACCCTACTATACCATACCATACCATACTATACTATATCATATCATATCATACGATACTATACTATATTATACCATGATGTACTATAATATCACACTTGACTGTACCCATACCATACTATACTACACCATACCATACTATACCATACTATACTATACTATATCATATCATACCATACTATACTTTATTAAACCATGTTGTACTATAATATCACACTTTACTGTACCCGTACCATACTATACCATACTATACCATACCATGCTATACTATATCATATCATATCATACCATACTATACCATAGTATACCATGATGTACTATAATATCACACTTTACTGTACCCATACCTTACTATACTACACCATACCATACCAAATCAAATCAAATCAAATCAAATTTTATTTGTCACATACACATGGTTAGCAGATGTTAATGCGAGTGTAACGAAATGCTTGTGCTTCTAGTTCCGACAATGCAGTAATAACAAGTAATCTAACTAACAATTCCAAAACTACTGTCTTGTACACAGTGTAAGGGGATAAAGAACATGTACATAAGGATATATGAATGAGTGATGGTACAGAGCAGCATAGGCAAGATACAGTAGATGGTATCGAGTACAGTATGTACAAATGAGATGAGTATGTAAACAAAGTGGCATAGTTTAAAGTGGCTAGTGATACATGTATTACATAAGGATACAGTCGATGATATAGAGTACAGTATATACGTATGCATATGAGATGGATAATGTAGGGTAAGTAACATTATATAAGGTAGCATTGTTTAAAGTTGCTAGTGATATATTTACATCATTTCCCATCAATTCCCATTATTAAAGTGGCTGGAGTTGAGTCAGTGTCAGTGTGTTGGCAGCAGCCACTCAGTGTTAGTGGTGGCTGTTTAACAGTCTGATGGCCTTGAGATAGAAGCTGTTTTTCAGTCTCTCGGTCCCAGCTTTGATGCACCTGTACTGACCTCGCCTTCTGGATGATAGCGGGGTGAACAGGTAGTGGCTCGGGTGGTTGATGTCCTTGATGATCTTTATGGCCTTCCTGTGACATCGGGTGGTGTAGGTGTCCTGGAGGGCAGGTAGTTTGCCTCCGGTGATGCGTTGTGCAGACCTCACTACCCTCTGGAGAGCCTTACGGTTGAGGGCGGTGCAGTTGCCATACCAGGCGGTGATACAGCCCGCCAGGATGCTCTCGATTGTGCATCTGTAGAAGTTTGTGAGTGCTTTTGGTGACAAGCCGAATTTCTTCAGCCTCCTGAGGTTGAAGAGGCACTGCTGCGCCTTCTTCACGATGCTGTCTGTGTGAGTGGACCAATTCAGTTTGTCTGTGATGTGTATGCCGAGGAACTTAAAACTTGCTACCCTCTCCACTACTGTTCCATCGATGTGGATAGGGGGGTGTTCCCTCTGCTGTTTCCTGAAGTCCACAATCATCTCCTTAGTTTTGTTGACGTTGAGTGTGAGGTTTATCCTGACACCACACTCCGAGGGCCCTCACCTCCTCCCTGTAGGCCGTCTCGTCGTTGTTGGTAATCAAGCCTACCACTGTTGTGTCGTCCGCAAACTTGATGATTGAGTTGGAGGCGTGCGTGGCCACGCAGTCGTGGGTGAACAGGGAGTACAGGAGAGGGCTCAGAACGCACCCTTGTGGGGCCCCAGTGTTGAGGATCAGCGGGGAGGAGATGTTGTTGCCTACCCTCACCACCTGGGGGCGGCCCGTCAGGAAGTCCAGTACCCAGTTGCACAGGGCGGGGTCGAGACCCAGGGTCTCGAGCTTGATGACGAGCTTGGAGGGTACTATGGTGTTGAATGCCGAGCTGTAGTCGATGAACAGCATTCTCACATAGGTATTCCTCTTGTCCAGATGGGTTAGGGCAGTGTGCAGTGTGGTTGAGATTGCATTGTCTGTGGACCTATTTGGGCGGTAAGCAAATTGGAGTGGGTCTAGGGTGTCAGGTAGGGTGGAGGTGATATGGTCCTTGACTAGTCTCTCAAAGCACTTCATGATGACGGATGTGAGTGCTACGGGGCGGTAGTCGTTTAGCTCAGTTACCTTAGCTTTCTTGGGAACAGGAACAATGGTGGCCCTCTTGAAGCATGTGGGAACAGCAGACAGGCATAGGGATTGATTGAATATGTCCGTAAACACACCGGCCAGCTGGTCTGCGCATGCTCTGAGGGCGCGGCTGGGGATGCCGTCTGGGCCTGCAGCCTTGCGAGGGTTAACACGTTTAAATGTCTTACTCACCTCGGCTGCAGTGAAGGAGAGACCGCATGTTTTCGTTGCAGGCCGTGTCAGTGGCACTGTATTGTCCTCAAAGCGGGCAAAAAAGTTATTTAGTCTGCCTGGGAGCAAGACATCCTGGTCCGTGACTGGGCTGGATTTCTTCCTGTAGTCCGTGATTGACTGTAGACCCTGCCACATGCCTCTTGTGTCTGAGCCGTTGAATTGAGATTCTACTTTGTCTCTGTACTGGCGCTTAGCTTGTTTGATAGCCTTGCGGAGGGAATAGCTGCACTGTTTGTATTCGGTCATGTTACCAGACACCTTGCCCTGATTAAAAGCAGTGGTTCGCGCTTTCAGTTTCACACGAATGCTGCCATCAATCCACGGTTTCTGGTTAGGGAATGTTTTAATCGTTGCTATGGGAACAACATCTTCAACGCACGTTCTAATGAACTCGCACACTGAATCAGCGTATTCGTCAATGTTGTTATCTGACGCAATACGAAACATCTCCCAGTCCACGTGATGGAAGCAGTCTTGGAGTGTGGAGTCAGCTTGGTCGGACCAGCGTTGGACAGACCTCAGCGTGGGAGCCTCTTGTTTTAGTTTCTGTCTGTAGGAAGGGATCAACAAAATGGAGTCGTGGTCAGCTTTTCCGAAAGGGGGGCGGGGCAGGGCCTTATATGCGTCGCGGAAGTTAGAGTAACAATGATCCAAGGTCTTTCCACCCCTGGTTGCGCAATCGATATGCTGATAAAATTTAGGGAGTCTTGTTTTCAGATTAGCCTTGTTAAAATCCCCAGCTACAATGAATGCAGCCTCCGGATAAATCGTTTGCAGTTTGCAGAGAGTTAAATAAAGTTCGTTCAGAGCCATCGATGTGTCTGCTTGGGGGGGGATATATACGGCTGTGATTATAATCGAAGAGAATTCTCTTGGTAGATAATGCGGTCTACATTTGATTGTGAGGAATTCTAAATCAGGTGAACAGAAGGATTTGAGTTCCTGTATGTTTCTTTCATCACACCATGTCACGTTGGCCATGAGGCATACGCCCCCGCCCCTCTTCTTACCAGAAAGATGTTTGTTTCTGTCAGCGCGATGCGTGGAGAAACCCGTTGGCTGCACCGCTTCGGATAGAGTCTCTCCAGTGAGCCATGTTTCAGTGAAGCAAAGGACGTTACAGTCTCTGATGTCCCTCTGGAATGCTACCCTTGCTCGGATTTCATCAACCTTGTTGTCAAGAGACTGGACATTGGCAAGAAGAATGCTAGGGAGTGGTGCACGGTGTGCCCACGGTGTGTCCACTCCGTTGTCCTGTTTGTAAGGCAGAACACAGGGTCCGCGGCGCGAAAAACATATTCTTGGTCGTACTGATGGTGAGTTGACGCTGATCTTATATTCAGTAGTTCTTCTCGACTGTATGTAATGAAACCTAAGATGACCTGGGGTACTAATGTAAGAAATAACACGTAAAAAAACAAAAAACTGCATAGTTTCCTAGGAACGCGAAGCGAGGCGGCCATCTCTGTCGGCGCCGGAAGTAAGTACCATACCATACTATACTATATTATACCATGATGTACTATAATATCACACTTTACTGTACCCGTACCATACTATACTACACCATACCATACCATACCATACCATACCATACT
The DNA here is from genome assembly GCF_013265735.2 of Oncorhynchus mykiss. NCBI lineage: Eukaryota > Metazoa > Chordata > Actinopteri > Salmoniformes > Salmonidae > Oncorhynchus > Oncorhynchus mykiss. The sequence goes on from NC_048587.1 coordinate 58,261,536, forward strand.
ATACTATATCATATCATACCATACTATACTATATTATACCATGTTGTACTATAATATTACACTTTACTGTAACCGTACCATACCATACTATACCATGCTATACCATACCATACTATACTATATCATATCATATCATACCATACTATACCATAGTATACCATGATGTACTATAATATCACACTTTACTGTACCCATACCTTACTATACTACACCATACCATACTATACCATACCATACTACACCATACCATACCATACCTTACCATACTATACCATACCATACCATACTATACTATATCATATCATATCATATCATACTATACCATACCATACTATACCATACCATACTATACCATACCATACTATACTATATCATATCATACAATACTATACAATACCATACCATACTATACCATACCATACTATAACATACTATACCATACCATACTATAATATACCATGATGTACTATAATATCACACTTTACTGTACCCATACCTTACTATACTACACAGTACCATACCATACTATACCATACCATACTACACCATACCATACCATACCATACAATACCATACCATACTATACCATACCATACTATAACATACTATACCATACCATACCATACTATACTATACTATATCATCTCATATCATATCATACCATACTATACAATACCATACCATACTATACCATACCATACCATACTATATCATCTCATATCATATCATACCATACTATACCATACCATACCATACTATACTATATCATATCATATCATGCCATACTACACAAAACCATACCATACTACACCGTACTATGCCATACCATACTATAACATACTATACCATACCATACTACACAATGCCATACTACACCATACTATACCATACCATACTATACCATACCATACCATACCATACTATACTATATCATATCATATCATGCCATACTACACAATACCATACCATACTACACCGTACTATGCCATACCATACTATAACATACTATACCATACCATACTACACAATGCCATACTACACCATACTATACCATACCATACTATACCATACCATACCATACCATACTATACTATATCATGTCATACCATACCATACTATATTATACCATGATGTACTATAATATCACACTTTACTGTACCCGTACCATACTATACTACACCATACCATACTATACCATACCATACTATACCATACTATACCATACCATGCCATACCATACTACACAATACCATACCATACTATAACATACTATACCATACCATACCATACCATACCATACTATACTATATCATATCATACCATACCATACTATATTATACCATGATGTACTATAATATCACACTTTACTGTACCCGTACCATACTATACTACACCATACCATACTATACCATACTATACCATACTATACCATACCATGCCATACCATACCATACAATACCATACTATACTACACCATACCATACTATACCATACCACACCATACCATACTATACCATACCATACTATATCATATCATACCATACAAAACAATGCCATACAATACTATTTTATACCATGATGTACTATAATATCACACTTTACTGTACCCATACCATACTATACTACACCATACCATACTATACTATACCATGCCATACTATACCATACCATACTATACTATATCATATCATACCATACAAAACAATACCATACTATAGCATACCATACTATACCATACTATACTGTACAATACCATACCATATTATGCTATACCATACCTTACTATACCATATCATACTGCACCATACCATACCATACTATACCATATCATACCATACAATACTATAATATACCATACCATACCATACTATATTATAGTACTGACACATATTGGCACTTGATGTAAGTCACGTCTAATAGGTGGTAACTGAATGATGGAGAATTACAGTAGTCCAGACAGCTTGTTCACCAAGGGGAATTGTACTGTTGGGTGGATCATTTCCCTGCTAATGGTCGCAAGTATTTTGTGTGTGTGTGTGTGTGTGTGTATGTGTGTGTGTGTGTGTGTGTGTGTGTGTGTGTGTGTGTGTGTGCGTGCGTGCGTGCGTGCGCGTGTGTGTGTGTGCGTGGTCGGTATGTATGTGCTTTTGTCGGGTGTGTGCATGGTGGGTGTGTATGTGTGTGTGTGTGTTTCTAATGTCCCTCAGTAATGGTGAAGGAATCAGCCTTCTCAGCCATTACAGAAACACATTAACAGACTCTACCTAGCTGGCACTGCTATCATATCATCTCTGGGAGTGAGATGATACAAGACTCCACATAACCCGACATCCACCACCAATCCAAGACTGCATCCCAAATATTCCCCTATGAATATGAGTGACCACATGTCATTAGACCATTGAGGTGCTGGTTTGATGTTATGGGCCTGCAGCATCACATATTCATCCATCAAAACAAGAAACAAGGTAACAGTTGTGGAGCAAAAACACGTCTCCTCTTCCATCTGCTCGTGACTGCCAAAGCTGACAACGGAAGCCGTGGAGAAGGCCAGCCGTCCTTGACACAATCTGGCAACGCTCTCTCCCCACTGGGTTTCTGTTCATAGGATGGTTTTGGCCAGATCACTAGGTCATTGATATCCTTTTTGGTAGGATGTTTAGAGGATGTTTATTCTTATGTCCATTGCCAAGCAATCAGAGTGTAGAAATAGTTGAATATTTTATTAAATGCAAGAGACAAAGTGCTACTTTAACCAGCTGGCTTTGGAATATATACATCCCTCCCATTTCCAGTTTATTCAGCTCCAGGAAATGTTCCAGTATAATTAAGCAATAAGACCAGAGGAGGTGTGGTATATATATATATATATATATATATATATATATATATATCACAGCTAAGGGATGTTCTTAAGCATGACACAACGGCTGGATAAAGCCCTTAGCCATGGTATATTGGCCATATACTATAAACCACCATTATAAACGGGTTACCAATGTATTTAGAGCAGTAAAACTATTTTTTTTTGTCATACCCGTGTCAAACAGTCTGATATACCACGGCTGTCAGCCACTCAGCATTCAGGGCTTGAACCAAACAGTTTATAATATGTTTTATACAGCCTTCTAGGTTTGCTTCCCAAATGGCACTCCATTCCCTACATAGTGCACTGTATAGTGAATAGGGTTCCATTAGGTTAGCCAACTTTGACCTTCCCCATACAGCTGTATAAACAGCCTCTCTTTTCTCAGCGATCTAGAGCCCCTTCCTGTCTCCTTGAACCTCTTCCTGTCTCCTTTAACCTCTACCCGTTACAGGGTTCTTGATAAGTCAGAGCTGTAACCTCACCCAGTAATACATCCTAAATGAAATACCTCCTCTACCCTTCCCTCCCCCTTTCCCTCTTTACCTCACCCCCCCTTTCCCTCTCCACCTCTGTTGTCCTCTACACCTCTCTCACCTGGCTTTGTCGCTACAATTTAATTGGCTGCTAATGATTATGTATTTAAATGTATGATTTTACTGCCTCTACAAATAAGACAAGTGTGTCTGGGGTGGATTAAGTTAGAGATAGTATGTTTGTGTGTGTGTGTGTGTGTGTGTGTGTGTGTATGTATGTATGTGTGTATGTGTGTGTGTGTGTGTGTGTGTGTGTGTGTGTGTGTGTGTGTGTGTGTGTGTGTGTGTGTGTGTGGAAGCCAGAGAGTGAGCAATCATTAATTTACACTCTCTGTTGTCTTTTCCCGGATAGGTTAAGGTTTAACCAACCAACCAATCAAGCCTTTGAAAGGAAGAATTCAACTAAATCCAATTACAATTACCCATGATATAGAGATTACTCAAATATAGATCATTCATGATATAGTGATTACACATCATATAGAGATTACCCATGATATAGAGATTACATCACATCAGAGTGTGGCCTCGTGACCTTAGTTCGCACGCACGTGCACACACACACACACACACACACACACACACACACACACACACACACGCACACACACGCACACACACACACACACACACACACACACACTAATATAAAAAGCCTATTGAGCCATCTCATTAATTAATGTTTGGTATAGTGGGCTTTGATTTGCTCTGGCCATGACAGGCCAAGCTCCAGCACACAGCCTGGCTGGCTCACCTAATGGAAGCATTTTATAATGTTAGCATGCAGGAAGCAAACGTTTTACTTCATAGCTATCAGCTAGCTATATGTGAATTGTAATAATGTAGCTAACCCAAATAGTTCAACAGTCAAAAATGACCTAAAACTAATGTTAAGCAAGGTAGATGTAAATTCTTTGTGGGTAGCTAGCTAGCTACCAATTATTCGTGGCTATCTGGCTAGTTAACAGTAGTAGCATGCTTCAAAATACAAAAAATAAAGAATGTTATCAGATCTTCAACCAAAACCAAGGTTATACAACACCCAATTCCCCTGTATGAAAAAGTAATTACCCGCTTACACTCAATAACTGGTTGTACCACCATTTGCTGCAATGACCGCAACCAAATGCTTCCTGTAGTTGTTGATCAGTATCTCACGTCACTGTGGAGGATTCTGGCCCACTCTTCCATGCAGAACTGCTGTAATTTAATTTGTGGGTTTTCAAGCATGAACTGCTCATTTCAAGTCCTGCCACAACATCTCAATTTGGATTAGCTCTAGAATTTGTATTTTTTTTGCCATTTTCATGTAGACTTGATTGTGTGTTCTGGATCATTGTCATGCTGCAAGACCCAGCAGCGTTTCAGTTTCAGCTCACAGACAGATGGCCTGACGTTCTCCTGTATACAGAGCAGAATTCATGGTTCCTTCTGAAAAGGCAAGTCATCCAGGTACAGAGCCAGCAAAGCATCTCCAAACCATCACACTACCACCACCACGCTTGACCGTTGGTATGAGGTTCTTACTGTGGAATGCAGTGTTTGGTTTTCACCAGGCATAATAGGACCCATGTTGTCCAAAAATGTATACTTTTTTTTATCATCTGTCCATAGAACATTTTTCTAAGCGTCTTGATAATCATCCAGGTGCTTCCAGGTGCTTTTTGGATGAGATGGGTCGCAATATCCATGGCAAAAACCAATCCACAGTAAGAACCTCATACCAATGGTCAAGCGTGGTGGTGGAAGCATTTGGTTGCTGTCATTGCAGCTAAAGGTGAGTGTATTGAGTGTTAGCGGGCAATTCATTTTTCACTCAGGGGCATTCGGTGTTGCAAACTTTGTTAATGAAATACAAGAAGTAAAAGTATAAAATAAGTATAACTCAGATTCCCTTCATCTAATATTAGGTTTGGTTGAAGATCTGATAACATTCAGTATTAAAAATGTGCAAAGTCAGAGACAATTAGAAAGGGGGCAAATACTTTTTGACAGCACCATACAGGGCGCCAGGATAGCCTAGTGGTTAGAGCGTTGGACTAGTAACTGAAAGGTTGCAAGTTCAAATGAACAGGCAGTTAACAGGCCGTCATTGTAAATAAGAATTTGTTCTTAACTGACTTGCCTAGTTAAATAAAGGTTCAAAAGAAGAAAAAAAAAAAACGTCCAAACGGAGTATGCATTTGAAAAGTGCCCTCCGTTTCGCATACTTTGATTTTGAACACAAAAGAACATTTAGCATCCAACGGGGCTGTAAAATAACGTGTCCCAAATAACAGGGGCCTGTAGGGCTCTAGTCAAAGGTAGTGCACTATGAATGGAGTTCCCATTTGGGATATATCCAAAGTATATTTTTGTATTAGGTACATGCCTCTGTTTGTGCGAACGGCAGTTTTGGGGCATAACATACAGAAAATAGCTGTGTACCAAAGTGAGAGACTTGTAATTACTATCTTCAAATATGAGCTCTTCAAACAGGATATGGTGACAGCGGTAATTTCACAGTCCACTGGAAGGAGAATAAGACATCATATAAAATGTCTACCTGAATGAAGGTTTGTTTAAAAACAACGGATATGTCCCAATACACCCTATTCCCTATAAAGTGCACTACTTTTGACAAGGGTCCATAGTAGTGCACTTTATAGGGAATATGGTGCCATTTGGGACGCCAGTACACGCTCCTGTGCACGCACGCACACACACACACACGCACAATCCTGGCTCACCTTGCACACTTGAGGGAGCATTGTTTACTTGGCAGCCTTATGTATGTTTACCTTGGCAATAAATATGCAAATGTCTAAAACTCAATACACTCAGACCTCTTGTATTTGACATGCATGGAGAGAGAGAGACAGAGAGAGAGAGAGAGAGAGAGAGAAAGAGAGAGAAAACGCAGAAAGAAAATAACCATCCATGCCTGTTTAGAAAAAATTACTTATTGCTTCCAAGACATGCTTTCACATTATGGACCTCACTCATTCCTCAATCTGAAATGGAGGGAATGGCTGGTATTAATAAACAGAATGATATTAGCCACATGTGGGAAATGGGCATTTGGCGTTGCTTAAACAGAAAGCATTACCATAATCATTCCCCCTCAGACATTATTATGTTGCAGAGAGGTGTCAGAGACAGAGGGATTTCATTTGATAATACAATAATATAAAACAAACACTCCTCTTCAATGTGTTCCTCTCCTTTCCTCTCCTCTCCTCTTCTCCTCTCATCCTCTAGCCCCTAATGGTATGAGTGAGACAGAACTAAAGAAATGGAAGAGAGAGCTGGTGTTGTTTCCTCCTTAAATTAAATCCTTATCAGCTCTCTCAGTGGGGGGAGATTGGGCGAGATAATTAAAAAAGTGATTACCTTAAATAACTTCTGGAGCTTTTTATACAGTACATTCCAACAACTGTTCTTTTTCTAGCCAATTATCAAAGTTCAAATCAAAGTTTATAGGTCACGTACACAGATTTGCAGATGTTATCGCAGATGTAGCAAAATGTCTGTGTTTCTAGCTCCAACAGCGTCTATGTTTCTAACTCCAACAGTGTCTGTGTTTCTAGCTCCAACAGTGTCTGTGTTTCTAGCTCCAACAGTGTCTGTGTTTCTAGCTCCAACAGTGTCTGTGTTTCTAGCTCCAACAGTGTCTGTGTTTCTAACTCCAACAGTGTCTGTGTTTCTAACTCCAACAGAGTCTGTGTTTCTAGCTCCAACAGTGTCTGTGTTTCTAGCTCTAACAGTGTCTGTGTTTCTAGCTCCAACAGTGTCTGTGTTTCTAACTCCAACAGTGTCTGTGTTTCTAACTCCAACAGTGTCTGTGTTTCTAACTCCAACAGTGTCTGTGTTTCTAACTCCAACAGTGTCTGTGTTTCTAGCTCCAACAGTGTCTGTGTTTCTAGCTCCAACAGTGTCTGTGTTTCTAACTCCAACAGTGTCTGTGTTTCTAGCTCCAACAGTGTCTGTGTTTCTAGCTCCAACAGTGTCTGTGTTTGTAACTCCAACAGTGTCTGTGTTTCTAACTCCAACAGTGTCTGTGTTTCTAGCTCCAACAGTGTCTGTGTTTCTAGCTCCAACAGTGTCTGTGTTTGTAACTCCAACAGTGTCTGTGTTTGTAACTCCAACAGTGTCTGTGTTTCTAGCTCCAACAGTGTCTGTGTTTGTAACTCCAACAGTGTCTGTGTTTCTAGCTCCAACAGTGTCTGTGTTTCTAGCTCCAACAGTGTCTGTGATTCTAACTCCAACAGTGTCTGTGTGTATAACTCCAACAGTGTCTGTGTGTATAACTCCAACAGTGTCTGTGTTTCTAACTCCAACAGTGTCTGTGATTCTAACTCCAACAGTGTCTGTGTGTATAACTCCAACAGTGTCTGTGTGTATAACTCCAACAGTGTCTGTGTTTCTAACTCCAACAGTGTCTGTGTTTCTAACTCCAACAGTGTCTGTGTTTCTAACTCCAACAGTGTCTGTGTTTCTAACTCCAACAGTGTCTGTGTTTCTAACTCCAACAGTGTCTGTGTTTCTAACTCCAACAGTGTCTGTGTTTCTAACTCCAACAGCGTCTGTGTTTCTAGCTCCAACAGCGTCTGTGTTTCTAACTCCAACAGCGTCTGTGTTTCTAGCTCCAACAGTGTCTGTGATTCTAACTCCAACAGTGTCTGTGTGTATAACTCCAACAGTGTCTGTGTGTATAACTCCAACAGTGTCTGTGTTTCTAACTCCAACAGTGTCTGTGTTTCTAACTCCAACAGTGTCTGTGTTTCTAGCTCCAACAGCGTCTGTGTTTCTAGCTCCAACAGTGTCTGTGATTCTAACTCCAACAGTGTCTGTGATTCTAACTCCAACAGTGTCTGTGTGTATAACTCCAACAGTGTCTGTGTTTCTAACTCCAACAGTGTCTGTGTTTCTAACTCCAACAGTGTCTGTGTTTCTAGCTCCAACAGTGTCTGTGATTCTAACTCCAACAGTGTCTGTGTTTCTAACTCCAACAGTGTCTGTGTTTCTAACTCCAACAGCGTCTGTGTTTCTAGCTCCAACAGCGTCTGTGTTTCTAACTCCAACAGTGTCTGTGTTTCTAGCTCCAACAGTGTCTGTGTTTCTAACTTTAACATCAGTAATACCTAGCAAAAAAAAAAAATATATATATATATATAAGTGCACACATTCCATACATGCCCTCAAACATATTCAGTTGGCTGTTTTGTGTTGTCCTTGCTGTTCTGTGTTGTCCTTGCTGTTTTGTGTTGTCCTTGCTGTTCTGTGTTGTCCTTGCTGTTCTGTGTTGTCCTTGCTGTTTTGTGTTGTCTTTGCTGTTCTGTGTTGTCCTTGCTGTTCTGTGTTGTCCTTGCTGTTTTGTGTTGTCCTTGCTGTTCTGTGTTGTCCTTGCTCTTTTGTGTTGTTCTTTTGTGTTGTCTTGCTTGCTTTTATTTTTTTCAATGTTGTTTTCTGTTTTGCTTTGACTTTATTTTTTTCTCTTGTTTCTCTTTTGTGGATTTTGTTGGTTGCTTTTTCTCGGGAGGGAAGGGGGGGTCTTTTAGGGAGTTGACCCAGGTTGCTTCCGTGTGTCGCTCTGGATGGGAGGCTGTTAGATGACTAATGTGACGTAGTCATCTAACAGCAAAAAAGAAGTCAGAGCACAGAACATAACAATATATAAGGGATAGTCAATGTGTTCTCAGGAATATAGTGAACGATGTGGAAGGTGTGTTAAACAACGCGCCAGCAGATCTGATCTTCTACTGAGTTGCATTATATTCCAGAGATTGCATAGAGCCCCGAATTGATTATCCATTTTATTCCAATGACTATAATTTAACACATTTGCCACTACAAATGTGTTCAACATCCACTTAAGTAGCAAGAAAGTTTACTAGAGAGTTACAGTAGTTTTCAATTCAACTTTTCCTTTCAAAAGCAGCTCAAACAATAGAACATGTAAGAATGAAATCTACCATGCCATTGAATCTACCATGCTATATTATGCATTATCGGGAAATAATGCATGCTCTGGAATGCCCTTCAAGCCATTCGGAATGGAGTATTCAACAATGCAATTGTATAAATACATTTCTAAAGTGGGAAGTTCGAGCACTGAATGCTGATTGGCTGACAAACCGTATTCCACGTGGTGCGACAAAAATTTATTTTTACTGCTCTAATGATGTTAGTAACCAGTTTATAACAGCAATAAGGCACGTCAGGATTTGTAGTATATGGCCGATATACAATGGCTAAGGGCTGTATCCACACACTCCGCATTGCGTCGTAGCTAAGAACAGCACTTAGCATTGGTATATCGGTCATATACCACACCACCTCAGGCTTTATTGCTTAAATATTATATATATATATATATATATATATATAGTATATATGAACCGTATATGAATGTAAAAAAAAGAGTTATACAGTATTGGATGAACCATGACTAGAATACAGTATATACATATGAAGTGGGTAAAACAGTATGCATTCTATGTTCATGTGACCAGTGTCCAATGACTCTATGTACATTGGGCAGCAGTCTCTAAGGTGCAGGGTAGAGTATCAGGTGGTAGCTCGCTAGAACAGTGACTGAAGCTAGTGGTGACTGTTTAATAGTCTGATGGCCTGGAGATAGAAGTTGTTTTTCAGCCTCTGGGTCCCAGCTTTAACAAACCTGTACTGTCTTGGCCTCTCTTCTCCCCCTCTCTTTATGTTTCTCTCTTCTCCCCCTCGCGCTCTGTCAATTCAATTGAAGGGTTTTATTACCATGGGAAACATGTGTTTACATTGCCAAAGCAAGTGAAATGGATAGTAAACAAAAGTGAAATAAACAATGAAAAATGAACAGTAAACATTACACTCAAAAGTTATCCCTCCCTCTCTCTTTCTCTCTCTCTTTCTCTCTCCCTCCACTATTATTACAGTTTTTTTCGATTGCTAAACGACAGTGGGCACAACTGGAGTCACATGTGCAAAACTCTAACTACAGTCTGCACAGCAGCAGTTCATGTGGACCAAACTCTAGTTCGTTTTTCATTGCATGAACACA